>NC_056740.1:112052617-112162617 GCF_019279795.1 Protopterus annectens | reverse complement strand
CACCAAGCTCCCCTCCTTCATTTTGATGCAACAGCATTGCATATATATGAATATAAATTTGATGCTGCATTGCATTAATAGTAATTTATTTTAAGAGCTGTAGCTTCTAGGTATATCACCTGTACATAGTGCCCATGCTATACATACTGCATGTTCTATATTGTGTTTGACATATTACTAAGCAGAGCACACCACCATCATAGCCACTAATAACATCAATATGCATTTCTGTATGTCATAGTCACTTCTAACAATGTTATAGCTACTAACAACATCAATATATTTTTCTGAAATATCATAGTCACTTCTAACAAAGTTATAGCCACTAATAACATTAGTGTATATTTCTGCATGTCATAGTCACTTCTAATGACTTCATAGCCATTAAACACATCACTGTATATTTCTGTACATCACAGAAAATTTTAACAATGCCATAGCCACTCATGACATAAATATACATTTCTGCAACATCATAGTCACTGCTAACAATGTCATGGCCACTAATAACATCAATATACATTTCTAAGTATCATATTCACTTTTGACAACATCGGTATACATTTCTTTACATTATAGTCACTTCTGACAATGTCATAGCTGCTAATAACATCAATTTATGTTTCAGCGAATCATAGTCAGGTCTATGAATATCATAGCCACTACTAACAGTGCAATCATTGTGTGTAAACATAATAAAAAGTGGTTAGCAATGAATAATACTACAATAAATTCCACATTTGGGAAACCTCACTATGCAACATTGTCCACTTTCAATTAAAAGCATGTGCTTATAACGAAATGTGTAACTGTAATTGCTTGATTTAAAACCTGTGTGAAAACTATGTGCAAGTTTATGCTTATAGAAGCTCTTTGTATGAACTGTATGCCTTTCTTTGTACCTTTGTTTTTGTTAACACTGTGTATGTCAAGTTGCCAGGGTTCTAACTGAAAAGGATCTTCAGAACACTGCACTCATTTAGTTAACAAACTTAAATAAATAAATAAACATGATAAAATACTATCCACAGTGTTCTCCAGAATCCTTAAAGCATCATCTTAATTGCTCTTGCACACATGCCGCCTTCCCCCTCCCTAATTAGCCTTCCCCTTCCCTAGTTAATATTTTGCAATGAATCACTCTTCAGGTCTGCTAGCTAAAAACATTTTTCAAATGTATGGGGTATAGCTGATATCTACAATGATGGTTTATAAGTTTGGCTTTTTGTTATATTCCATTATGTTTAGTGGTTTTATAACTTGTAAAATGATTTGATAGGAAAGAATGCATAGTAGTTAAAGTACTAAGTAGCATAGCTGGAGATCCATATTTGAATCTCATCTGCCCCCATATGCTTACTTTATGAGACAAAGTTGCTTAATGTCCTTGCCCTTCTAGATTCCCCTATAAAATATTCCATTGAGACCACTTAATTGCCAGAATTATAAGAAATAAGGAACCAAAGGATTTCTCATATTTCATGTTAGGCTAATGACCACTGGGGCCTTTATAAGCCTATTCAGTCATCCTAAATGCACCCCATAAGTTTATGCTCTGACCTCTGTATGTGTAGTGTGGCTTTCCAAATGTATCCTGCTAAATAGAGGTTCATACAGTCTACAGTCTATTACAAACTTAGCTAAAAACAGACAGTGCCCAAAGATGATTATAAAACTATGTACCTTGTGGCAATCCCCAATCTATATTGCAGTCATTTCATCTGTTTAGTGTCCCTGCAGAGTTTGTATGTTTTCTCCGGGTCTATATCAAAACCGCGAAAACTCACATACATGAATACGGAAACGGTGAAACATATTAAGCGAACTGTGAAAACAACGAATGTCCTGAATGGCGAAATTCAAAATGTCAAATCGGCATAGATGGCCAACCCCACCACCCACTATGTACTACCTACCCAAGCAAAATAAATAATCCACATACATACACTTAACAAAACCCTACTTCTAACCCTAAACTAAAGCTGACATGTAGTACTATGTATGCACTTACCTTAACCCGCACCCTAACCCTAAGGTCTGTGACTATTACACAACTACATTAAGGAGTTATACCCAAACAAAATAAATAATCCACATACATACACTTAACAAAACCCTACTTCTAACCCTAAACTAAAGCTTACATATATTACTATGTATGCACTTACCTTAACCCACACCCTAACCCTAAGGTCCGTAACTATTGCACACTTACCTTAAGGAGCTATACAGGAGAAGGGCCAACTATGAAAATTCGACATTTTGAATTTCGTGCTTCAGAATGTTCGGTGTTTTCCCGGTTCACTCAATATGTGTCAACGTTTCCGTATTTGCGCAATTGCTGTTTCGCGGTTGTAATAAGTAACCATTTTCTCTATGTCTGCATCAGCCTTTTTTAGTAGTCTAGTTACCATGAACCAAGAAATAAATCAGAGGACATCAAACACAAATAATGTATAACCAACTGAAAGTCCACCAAAAAAGAGGCTCCAGGCAATACTGCCAACTCCAGAAAGGAAACCCAGAGCCAAATATAAAACCAGTATATTTTATTCACTTTAAATAAAAAGTGGCATCACTTGGAGCCTCTTTTTTGGTGGATGATCAAAGGTTGATTATACATTATTAGTCTAGTGACTAACCCAGAACATGATGATTGACAGGCTATTCTACAAGGAACTATCCTTATGTGTCCCAGGTCATGGCTGAAATTGTGTTTACCTAGTGAATAAACAAGTAAATGAAAATGAATATGGAAAAGTTAGGTTACCTACAACTTTTTGAAGAAGAACTGCCATACTGTCCGGCATTAGAATTGGGCTCGTTGTATGCCTAGATTTCAGGTATGGTCATTTAATGCATGTTTTAGTAATAAGTTTCCTGTGATATTTACTAACATCTTTTTTGTTTTACATTTATTGGAGTAAGTAAAGTAAGTGGGGTTAAACAGAGGCTTCTCTGATAGTACAGTGATTTGGTTTGGTTTATGAGAAATTTTAGCAGTAGTATTCTTTGACTTGGTTACTCTGTAGATTGTCATTTTTTTAAATGGAGGGGCTTTATAAGATTTTATGATGCAGAAAACTGACAGAAAATGTATTGTACATTCTGTGAAAATGTACTTTCTTTTGGGATAATGTATTTCACACTTCAGTCAAAGTTTATTTTTGTTGTTTGGGTACCAATCACATTTCTTAAATTAGTTTTAGTAAAATCTCTGGTAAAATGAGTAAAAGGTCAGATAAAATGAAAAGAGCTAAATGCTAGCATACCTCTGTCCTTAAGGAGATTTACAGAATCCAGTTGTATTCTCTGTAAATCTGGTTTCAGATATTTTCAATGATTCAGAAACATCGTGTCCTTGATAGTAGCTAAAGCATCACTCTTTGCAATGCATGCACAATGACTCTGAGACTCATTGACAATGAGTGCAGTTGGCCAATTTGTGTGCAGTTATGTGCTGCTAGTCATGGCCCAGTAAGGACCTGGGGAAAGTCACAACAACATTGAAGTACGAGCAGCTGTTGTAAACTTTAACAATGCATGAGCCTCAAGAGTAGTCAACTCAAAACAATGTGCAGATATGGTAATGATAAGGTCCTGACCTGTAGCTGTAACTCAAGGCTATAGATAAGCAGGGATATGTCTTCTAGATGGAGGTAAGGGATCACTGTCTGAAGGCTGAAGGTAGAGGCAGTATCAGAGCAGCAAAAATAAATAAACAGAAACAGACAGAAGACTTCAAAAGGAGCTGATGGACAAATCTGGCAAGCAAAACACAATGGAGAACAGGATATGAGACATACACACAGATGTCAGTCTGAAGTATTTAAACTTAAAAATATGAATCTCAGACAGGATGGGTGAGATAGAAAACAGTAATATGATTTACACCCCTACACCAGTCCTGATATCATCAAAAACTGATCACTGTAGAGACTTCTAAGATGGCTGCAGCATAGCCTCAGCTATCTCATTGTGAAAACAGAAAGTGATAAAAGGAATGCTATTGAAAATGTTTTTTTTTTTTTTTGGTGCAGTTCAGTTACTGGCTAGTAAATATACTGCCTGGATGATGACAAATAAGAAATTTGGAAAACCTGAAAGAAAATCAACCAGAAAAGGTGAAGAGAAAACACTTTTTGAAAAGGATTCTGCAGCTGCTCAGCAAAATGCAATTCAAACTTCAGCTTTGGTTCAGTAATTTAGACGAAGAATAAATCAAATGTGCTCAGTGTGATTAAAATAAATGAATCATCGAAGGAATATATCAATTTAAACAACAAAAGGCTGCCATTAAAAAGAATTGATAAAACTGCAAACATCATATGCTAACATGAAGAAGTACCTGTCTGAATGTGAGGTTTCTGAAAAAGAACTGTTTAAAAATAGTCGAGTTCGAAAGTGGAGCACACAGAAAAAAAAACTTTCTGCTATACCAGAGAAATCAGAAGGAACAGACTGCCTTAATTTTATAAAAGCATAAATAAGCAACTGGGCTAGTGTTTCACAGCAGCATTTGTTAATTGAAAGGGTGCATCAAGTGTATACTCCAAAATTGGCTATGGCAAAGCAGCTAAGACCTATATTAGTAAAGATGCAATCATACCAGCAGAAAGAGTTCATACTGACAAAATTGTGGCAGAAGGGCAAAGTATTAATAGCGGGAGACAGCAGAGTGTAGTAAATGATTATCCAATGTACATATGGCAGAAGAAAGGCAATCAGGAAATGTCAAGAAACAGGCGTGAAATTCAATCTGCTGTATCCAGCTGTCTTCAAAGTGTTTTTTTCTTGAAGGAGCAAAGTCATTTCTTGATGTAGAGTTGGCTACAGAGGAAACAAAAAAGTTTATCCAACAAAAAGTGAGTCAGCATGCAGAAGGGGACTCTGTTTCTCATTATAATGATGATAAGTTTCATAGAGATACTTTGCCAGTGAAAGCTTTTCCAAAGTTCCAAAGGAAAATGTTTGAAGGATGGAAACAAGTACAGGAGTTGACAAGAAGACTCATCAGTATCTTGGACTTGAACCAGAGTCTAGTGTTGGAAAATGGAAGTGAAAAGTAAGAAGACCAGAAGCTCTGAAATTAGTGAATAAATGGAAAAGTATAAAGCATTGTATCAAATTTGCAAAATATGATTTTGCAAAAAAAAATAGCTGAAAAGCATTGGACTTTTGTTGACTTTGTTAATTAAACTTGTGGGTGGACTGTAAAGAATGTTCCTCTCTTTATATCATTATTGTTTAAAATGACCCTAAAAGGGGGAAACTAACTGTAAGTAAAACAACTGTTCTTATTACTAGTTGTATAAACCGTAAGCTGCATGTTATATACCGTAAAACAGTTTTGTGTAGTGCATGGTTAGGGGTGTTTTAAATGTGGGTGAAGCCTTATCAGTAGATTGTAATTAGCAATGCTGCAAGAGACATGAAAGGAGCATGTAAAGTTGACAAAGAGTGGATTTCAAAATGAATATTCAGAATATCATTGACAGAGGAAAAGGAGAATGATTATGCTAATTGCTAAAGGGGCTCCAATTGTGACACACAAGGAAAAAAGACAAAAATGGTAGATTTGTGGTAATAATGGGCTATTGGCAAAGAAGGAGAATTGCAATGGCATGTGTTTATATTCCACTGAAAAGTGCTATTAAGAAAATTTTGGGAGAAATAATCTGTTTTCATCAGGGAATATTATTTATAAGTGGGAATGGAATTTGCTTTGCAATAGTGAGGATGTGTCATGCGGACCTAGAAGGGATAATATAACAATAGAGGGTAGATTTCTAAAGAAATTTATGAAAATATTTGTTATGTAAGGTGTGAATTCAGTAGTAGGAACTCCAAATTTACATATTATTCCCCAAGATACAATAAATGGGCTAGACAAGATAGAAATTTTATTTCAGAGGAACATGTGCATTTAATTGAAAGTTTCAACACACATCCAATAACTATTTTTGATCATGTGCCAATAAAAAGTAATTTAAAAATGCAAGGTAATGAAGTAAAAATAAGACACTGGCACTTTCTCAGATCGGCATGGTTTTGTGGAGAGTAGACAAACATTTGACAACATTAACAGAACAATGATGATCCAGAAGAAAGAAAAATGTACGAAAATAACTGTTCTGTGTAGGTCCTGATGCAGGGAAAACATTTGGTAGAGTAAGCTGAGATTTTATGAGTAGGTCATTGGAAACATTTGCATTTCCTGATATAATAATAAGGTTAATTACAAGGGTATGTGAAGGATCGGAAGCAAGAATTAAAGTGAGAGAGTCCCTCTCAGATAAGCTGCGTTTGAACAGAGGAACCAGGCAGGGGTGTCATCTTTATTATTTGCATAATATTTAGAGCCATTGGCAAAGAAAATAAGAGAATCAGACGTTTAAGGATATAATTGGTATAGTAATTAAAAACATGGCTATATTTGCAAATGATATTTTTATGTACCTGATAAATCCAGTAAAGGGCAACTCAGTGTTGTGGAATATTTTGAGACAGTTTCCTGTCTTTTTGGGATATAAAACTGATGAAGATAAAGCAAAGGCTATAGCACTAAACTATGTACTCTCACACAAATTGGTTCAGCAACACCCATATGTATGGGGACATGTTAAGATTAAGTATTCAGGATTGTGGATTAAAATGGCTTCTGTTATGGCAGCTAAGGATATATGGGAAGAGACTAAACAAAAAATAATACAAGTATTGAGGAAATGGAAACTCTTATTTATGGATATGGATTGCAAAATAAAAGAAGTGAAAATGTTTTAGTCATTTTAATCTTGTGTATGAGTCAGGCATATGTTTATCAATGTGAGGAGAAGTTGTGGACAAAAATTAATGAAAAATTGAAGGAATGTATCTGGGAGGGAAAGGGTTCAGAAGATAAGTGGGATACATTGATCCTTCCAGAAGAACACAGTGGTTTAGGTTTACTTGATTTTAAGGGCTGTTTGAGAGCTACACAGTTGAGGCGTATATACATGACAGAAGCAGAAGGTTATAATTCAAAGTAGAAAGGATAATGATGAAGCCAAGGGGAAGTTCAAGAAATGGGGAGAGAGAGTAGGATTTTGGATGCAGATCCTTAAGGAGAATAATAACAACCATACAGAATATTATATTCATAAAATATCAGAAAGTCTTTTAAGAACTAAGCCAATACGGGAATGGAGAAAAGATTGATGACTGCAAGTAGGCATACAGAAAATAGGCAAGAGGGGCTGGAATTTACTGGAAAAACCTGACAAAGGAACCAAGATATTGAGAGCCAGTAACTCAAGCAGGAAAGGTAATAGAGTGGGATGAGGCCAATAAGACATTTGGATTGCAGGCTGGAGACTGCCATCACTACCAGGGTTTGATCTCAGAGTACAGGCAAGAAGAAAGGGATATGGGAATTTTAAATGAAGCACCTGCTGGAGAAGAGTTTTTAGTACAATCTAGAAGAGAAGCAGCTGTTGAAAAAGGAATACTTAGTAAGGCATAGAACATAGTGTATGATAACTGTAAGAATCAATCAGAAGACGTTAGAAAAGATTGGGAAGAAAGACTGGAAAAGCAATTTACAAGAAAACAATGGAAAACGTATGTATAACTCCCAAGTATGCAACAAGTCCAAAAGGTTTAGGATCTTTGCTTCAAAGCATAGGTATTTTTATACCCCAAGCAGACTTCAAAGATTTTTTTCCTCTGGTATATAGAAAATGTTGGAGGTGTGATGGAGAAGAAAGTGATAACATGAGACATATGTTTTGGGAGTGTAATGAGTTGGCAGATTTAAAAAATTCCCCACTGAGTATATTGGGTGAGCAAATGGCAGTAAGTAAGGAACTTATTCTTTTGAGCTGGGATGCAAGATTTAAATTGCTTAGACATCGTAAGGCATTATTAAGTTTAAGTCTGTTAGCTGCCAAAAAAGCAGTTACTAGCAAATGGAAATCGAACTATACACCAGCTATTTTTGAGTTATTAAAAATTATAGAAGAGATAAAATAACTGGAAGAGGGATTCTTAGAAAAGGGAATGAGCAAATTACACAGAAGTAAATGGAAATTGTGGGAACAGTGCATGTATAATGTTCAGGAGGAGGAAGAGTGAAGTTTAAGTTAAGGCAGGAATTCATCAACTTTTTGTAATGTTGGCCTGAGGATCGCAGCATAGAAAATATAGGTGATTTATATTGTATTTAAATGGGGAAAAAATTTAAACTGGCATGCTTTCATTTCTGTTACTGTATGTTTGCCTATGTTTTAAATGATAATTTAATAAAGTTTTTAAAAAAAATGGGTTACTGTATCTGTACTTGTATGATAATGTAAATGGGATTAATAAAAATAAAACAAACAAAATAAAACACCAGTTCAATCTTGAGGGGATTTGAACCATCAACGTTGTGTGATTACACTCTAGACAGTACTTTCTTAACAAGGTAAGCCATAGAAGCAGGTGCAATGAAAGTGACAGGGGAGCACATAGCATTTGAGTGTTACACATATTCAGAATGGAAGCAGAAAAGTGAAAAAAAAACATAGCATCTTTAAGGGATTTCAGTTGCCCACATTGAACACTGACACCCTCTAATTCACTTTGTGACCAAGATGAACCATGGAATTAGTCAGAATAAAAGCATAACCTACCCTGTTTCATATTTACCTTCTACTGTACAATGGTCCTCAGCTCATTTGCATGACCAATAGCAGCTGAGGTCAATAAACATATGGCATCACATGACATTGACTGGACTTCATTGTTGCTATATAATGAGCAGTGACATTTCTCATTGGTTGTAAATGGGCATTGATAGTACTATTCATAAATCATTGCACATAGTATGACCACTAAACAGATAAGTGCCTTGAAAGCCCTTTTCTAGGCATGTGTGTGGTGCATTTCTCTCTTTTTGACCAGATTAAAGGTTGAGAATGGGTGTATAGGAAAGACATCAAAAAGGGAAGAGACCAGAGGGTATAAAGAAGGTGAACAAATAAGGAATGAGCAAGATAAAGGTGGGGTGGAAGGGAAATCCTTTTTTGTGGGACAGGTGCCCATTTTAGTTTTATGAAGGGAAGGGATAGTAGGGGAAGAAATAAGGGAAGAAGGGGAAAGTAGGAGGTCTAGGTTAGGTAGCCGAGGAAGGCAGACTTGACTGACAGTGTGGGGTAACAAAATGAAGGAAGGGTGATATACAATGGTGAAGGAGAAATCAGACAGACAGAGGGAAGAAAAAAGGTGAGGGCAGGAGTACATGAACAATAGCGGTATGCATGGACACAAAAGTGGGGCTCACAAGGTTGGAGGATAGGACTGGGTGTTCACAACTGCTGTCCCTGTCAGCTAAGACCCAGTGGAAGATTGTTCATTACCCTGGGTACTGTCTCCACCAGGCCCTGGCTCAGATTATAAAACCAGTTGGGGGTAGGGATATGACTCAGCAAGTCACCACAAAATGTCTCTATTTGGCCAATGTGGGCATCAAACCTCCTGTCGAGGATATCTGCCAAAATGTATGCCAACTGTCAGTGGGTTACAAAGATATGACCTCCACTAACACTGCTACCAGTATGTACAACTGATACAGGTGGTTTAGGAAGGGCAGGAACTGCAGAGGCAACTATGGCAGTCAGGGAAGTAGATGTGCCGGATAGGTCTAAAAACTTTGGTTGATTGTGTGTGCACGAAGTTGCATCTTTACAAGCAGTCATCTGCTATATCCACAACATGGCCATGGATGGTCAAGATCCTGTTCCTGCATTGCTAACACTTTCACATCCACATTTATTGTGGGGGTGTCTACTCCCAGGAAAGGGCATCTCAGTTGTCATAACCATCATTATGCTGGCACATCTTCTAGCAAATGTCAGTCAAGGTCACATGGGAAACCAGCATCTAGCCAGGATCCTGGTACAGCTAGTTTAACTCCTGACAGAGCCATCTCTCGTACGTGGAGGTGTGCACAGGATGCTGAACTCTCTGTCATGTATGTTGTTGACCTGTCCAGTAGGCTGAGCTCCAGTGCTGCACCAACTTATGATGTTGTGTCCCAGCTGACACACACTCACACCACCACAGCCCCCAGCAAGTGACACTCATCCATGGACCATAGTGCATCTAGACAGTAAGCTCCCTGCACCGATTGGGACACTTGCCATAAAAGCACTTTTTTTAAAACTCTGCTGTGTTTCCTACCTCGCTACCACCTTACAGCTTTAAAACAGAGTTCAAGAAGAGGAGGCCGTCATGGGTGCAAAATGGCTTCCAATGCCAGAATGTCTCATATAAAGCCAAATAATTGCTCTGTCGTGAATATCATTTCCCAGGCATTGGGTATAAATAATTTTATTTTGAATCTGGCAAATCCCAATATTTTTCCTACTCTTGATCTTCTGATTTCTCAGCTATTTTGGTTAAGATGGATGCAAACCACTTGCAGTGAGGAAGATTTATTTATTTATTTTACATTTGTTGACTGGGAGTGTCCGACTGAGCTAAAGCCCTTTTTCAGCAGAGGCCTGGGGAGAAAAGCTCCAATATAGAAAACAATTTAATAACAGTTTTTACACTCACAGCTGCTTCTGTCTCAGCTGACTGCTTTTGTGATAGAAGATGTTCCATTTATAAATACCTATATAATGGAGTACCTGTATTGGTGATCAGTCTATCAGTAATCCAATATTTCACTTGTCATTCCTGTAGCTTATTAACAAATAAGGTATAATGTCCATTATAGCAGTAAACAACTTAAGTTTTGAGAGTTTCTGGAAAGTCTTCTGCATTGAGGACTGCTTATATCAAAAAGGAGATAAAGGCAGTCATGTCCCTGTCCTTCTTCTTCAAGATCTGAGGGGAATGGAGAGTCTCTGGAATAAGCACAGAAAATACCCCCTGGTCTGGGTATAGACTTTGAGAATAAGGATCCCTTATATGGCTCATCCCAGGAGGAATCCTCTGTGGTGAGACATTAAGTTTAATAGAGGAGCAGATCAGATGGACTACCAAAAAGTTTGCTTGCCTCTAACAAGATTTGGTGAGCTGCCAACTTTCAATAATTATGCCATTAGCTCTATTATTCATTTTCTGAGGATAAGTACTTTGACTTGGGGAGATTTGGGGGAGCAGCTTAAACATTTTTAAAATAATTCTGTGGCCTAATCTGCTATGATTAACCTAGTGTACCCCAAACTAGTTAAAGAAAACATTTTTTATAATTACTCTACCAGATGACAGAAAGAATTTAGTCAAACAAATATACCCATCAGGGCCAGATTGTGAAACACATTGATTATCCTGCACAACATACTGCTGTTTGGTAGTTAATCATACAGGAGTAAACCTACGCTCTGGTAGTGATCTTGTTCCAGTAACCCAGGATAGGTATGCTCCCAGGCTAACTCTGAAAAGGGTCCAAGTGTTTCAGTGCACAAGTCTGGTTAATAAATAAAGTAAATAATACGTTTCTTTGCTGTAAAATGCAAGTCTATGCGGCACAACTCTCTGACATGTTTTGTCTGCATATTACAAAATATGGAGATAATTGTACTTTATGACTTCTAATGTTTGTACTCATTTAAGAAGGCACCCATAATTTAGAGCTGAGCCCTAGGCTGATAATGCTTAGGAATGGTTTCAGGATTGCACATTACATCAGAACTTTTGTTTAATTACAGTTTCCAACATATACTGAAAAACCTAAAAGGGAAGGAAAAGACCACAGAAAATATAAAGCCTATGCTATATCTATCAATTCTAAATTGCCTGTCTCCTGTAAGCACACCATATAAGGACAGTACAGAGAAAACTCACAGTACAGTGAGAGTAAGGCTCCTTCCAACAGTGATCACTGATGAGTGTTCCCATCATCCCTTTAATCCTATCCCCCATCCCATCTCTTGGGTGGAAGATGTATACTTTCTTAACTCAGAGGGTTTGTATATCATTAGACACATGCATACAGGAGTTAGTATCAGTGTGTTATACTATCAAATTAGGAACAACATCAATTTTGGGCCTGTTTCATTTTCTCCAGTAGATAATGTGCTTTTCTTTTCCTTTACCTCAGCTTGTAGTGGGCGGACATGTAGTATTCCCAATGCAGTTTGTAGAACAGGGAAAGAGGTTTTATTTCTGACTCTGCTTAGTGTCAATTAGGAAAGATTGGAAGAGGCCTAGCTTAAATCTCATAAAACTGAACAATTTGCTCAAGACAAACAAGACAAGATGTGGACAATTCAAGCACTCCTTTGTAATTTCCTGTGAGCTTGTAATGTGCCTTCTATGTTAACTACCTTTGTTATGTGTAATGTTGCCTTTGTGATCTTGTAGCTGGCCATGTTGTCATGTGTTTTTTTTTTACTCTGTATTTGTTTACTAAATTATGTAACTATTTACTGTATGATTTTAGGAACTTTAACCTTCGCTTTAAACAAGATTTGCATCTTTCTCTGTTGGCACAGACAGTAGTTACAGTGGCCTTGAACATGCAGAATGCATACTTACCCACTCCCTTTGACAGTGTTTTCCAAAGACCCCATGATTGTAAAAGGAGGGCATAACTGTTTCATCTTCTTGCCATTTGGCTGCACATCCCTATTCCAGCATTTGATCATTTCCAGACCACATATACCTTTGTCTGGATCACAGAAATATTTAGACAAGTTCCCTTTAGTGTGTACATTTTCCAGTCTGGCAAACTCTAGAATGTTCCTGAATTCTGAGCATCTCCCTCAGTTTTCTGAAATCATTATGCTCCTCATCCAGATTAAGAGATTTATAGGTATTATGTTGCAAAGCAGCTTTTCTTTGATAGCACTACCTTGGGATAGTATGCATCTAATTATACACTTTTTTTGCTTACTTCTCAAACAGAAAGTAACCTTTGCTCAATGTCTAGGGTAGCATGTTCTCATGTCTTCCCATGCACTGCATTACCGGACTGCACCTGAAAAAAGTACAGTTATATTTGCAGTACTTGTGTGTGTGTGTGTGTGTATGTGTGTGTGTACATAAAGATAGAGAGCATAGTGGTATACAAATAGAAAGTGGACCATTGTCTGCCAAGAAGCTCCAGTGCACTCTAATCAAAATATCACAACAATGCTTCAAATTTTACATTTCCAAAATCTAAGAATGCAAAAGGTTTGGAAACTTTACAGAATTAGCAGCGATAATCCTGAAACTCAAAATATTCAATGCCAATTTCTGTTCAAAAGGAAATCAACCCTGAGAAATAATATCTCTGTTTTTTTTTTTCCTGCTGCCTGGTAGTCATTAGTCCCCTGCCAGTCACTTGTCCCATTCATTCCTTATTACTAGAATGAGGGTTAGCTGGAAGGTGACAACATTAAAACAACCATCAGATGAGGTTGAGTTTTTATCTTGAAGCCCTATATCCCTTGAAAATGCCTAGCAAAATCCTTGGTTGAGACGTGCAATGGGTGTCAATGCTACACTGCCCCTCACCTTATAAACAGCTAATGGCAGCAGAGTCCATCATCTATTCCCAGAAGGTATGTATAGCAGTTTAACTAGTCTACACCAGAGACATCCAATCCATTCATCATGGGGGAGGGCAAATCATCCCTCCCCGGAATGGAAATACTCATTCTGTCATGCCTGCCCTCCAGTGTAGCTTGTATACATTTTTTGCTGACAGTGCCTCAGGAGTGCCTGCCCTACAGTGTCGATTATAAACATGTTTTACTGACATTGCCCCAGGGGTGCCTGCCCTACAGTTTAGTTTGTATATATGTTTTACTGAGTGTCTCAGTACATTTCTCCTGCATAGCCCAGTATTTTCCCTTCTAGCCCCCCCATATGTCCTCATTGTTGCAGCTCAAATTCCATTCCCTACCTATAAGTTATATTCCCTGCTGAAAGCTTATTATTTCTACCAATTATTTTAAGCTCCATAATAGCATTTTTTTTGGTTGGAATGTACAGTAAGTACTTGCCAGCATAATCCTCTTCCCTTGCAGGTAGCCCTTTATTACCACACATCTGCTATTGTTACCTTTTTTCCTCTTCTATCACTATTGGAACTCCTGTAGCAATTACTATAAATATTCCTATTTTCCTTTGTCCCTGATATTTTGCTAAATATGCATCATGGAATCCTTTCTTTGTCAAATTCACACGATCAGTTGTTTCCAAATGTGTCTCCTATAGCATTGCTGTTTTCACTCTGAATTTCTTAATATGATTAAATATTCTTTCCTTTTTGTCTATATCTGTGAGACCATTCACATTCCAAAATAGTATGTAAAGTATTACCATATATCTGTGAGACCATTCACATTCCAAAATAGTATGTAAAGTATTACCATTATGATAAGTTGCCATTATTCACGCCTATTATATATGACAACATTTTTAAATGTCTTTTTCCTAATTTTGTGATGCATGCAGCCATTAATGTATGTCAAGTTAATCCTTTATACATTTTGTCTTGTCCTAAACATTGGAACCTATGTTACATTTTACAAGACTTTTATTGTATTAATGAAAACTGTCAGCAAATAGAAACACAAAACTATGTATCTCTTCAAATAATGAAGTTTAACCTTCCTAATAGGAACAATTGTCCCAAATAGACAGCTGTTAACATAGACCTTAATTAACCTACAGTTGAGGTTAACTATGCTGAGATGCATATAATTGCATGTACTGCTACTTACACTAATCGGTGTCTGTTCTTTTTTATCTTTATTTGCCGTCTCAGATCTGAAAAATAACTTACATGCTTTCAGAAAACATTAAATTTTAGCCTTGCAGAAACCAGTGTTCTGGCTTTTTATTACCTTATTATTAACTTATATCCATGGAAATGTAAAAGAAAAAAATGTAATCCTCAGCTGCAGGCTTCTAAAGACATGCTGAAACATTTTTTTGCAAAAGGAAAACTTTTCAGTTTATTCAGTGTAATCTTATTTACTTTCTCCACTTAAAACTTATTAGATTAAGCACCCCAACCCCCACCCCAGCAGCCCAATATTACAGACTAATAACTTAAACATACTTTGTCTAGCCTTTTATCTCTTTTTGCATTGTAATGTGCACATTTCTGCATTACAATGCATTAATGTTAAAAAGAAGAAAGAAAGAAGAAAAACGGCATCTGTTTACTTTAGTAACTAACACATACAACAACTAAAAATACTTTATTGTAAAACATGCAATTTATGTTGTAAAACGTTTCATACAAATACTAACAACAGAAATTGTTTTACTTATAGTTACCCTTTTCCTTACTCTTCCCCTCCCCTCGGTGTTGTTCCAAACACTGATGACATAAAGTGAGGTCAATGACTTTTATTTCCACACAGGTTTAACAAAGTCAAAAAATCCACTCTTTCCACTTTTTCTTATACTGCTGTATTTCAAAAACATGACTGATGCATTGCAGTCTCACATTTATTCAGTAATTTCCATGTTGCTGGTCTTCTTTCTTTTCATCTCCATCTCCCAACTCCAGATTCTGGTTCGATTCCAAGGTACTCCCAGTTCTTCTAATCAACTCGTGCTTTTCTTTGTCTCTCAAGCGTTTTCCTTTGGAACAGTTGAAAAGCTTTCACTGGCAATATTTTTCTGTTTGTTTAATATACGAAAAAAGAGAAGCAGAGTCCCTTCTGCTTGATGGCTCACTTTTTTGACAAACTTTTTATTTCCTCCTTAGCCTGTTCTGCATCAAAAAAGTACTTTGATCCTCTAGGAAAATATATTCTAAATACAGCTGGACACAGCAGCTTGATCTCATACCTACCTCTTGATATTCCCTGATTACTGGAATACATTTGTTTCTCTTCTGCCTGGTGTACAGTGAATAATAATTTTCCACAAGTACTCTACTGTCTGCAACTTTTAATATGTTTTCTTTTTACCACAGTTTTGTCAGAATCAACTCTTTCTTTTGGTAGGTTTGCATCTTTACTAATACAGGTCTTGGCTGTTTTTTCACGGCCAGATTTGAAGCATACACACTGTGTGCCCTTTCAATTAACAGTTCTTGCAGTGGAATACCAGCCCAGTTGCTTGTTTGTGCCTTCATAAAATGAATGTAGTCTGTTCCTTCTAGTTTCTCTAATAGTGCAGAAAATCTCAGATTTTCCCTACGTGCTGTGTCCTTTAATTCTGCCAGTTTTGAAACATCTCTTGAACAAGTTCATACTCAGCCAGCCTTTTCTAGAATTTGACCTCTGAATTTTTTGCAGTTTTATCAGCTTAACTGACAATCTATTTAAGCTTCTGCATTTTTTCCAGCCCTTTGTTATTTGAATTGATATGCTCCTTCAGTGTTTCATTTATCCTAATCAGCTTTGGGCATGTTTGACTTATTTTTCCTGTAGATTGCTGGTAGCCATGCCTTGTACCAAAGCTGCAACTTGAACAGCTTTTTACTGCAGGATTGTTCCCTGTCAGTATTTTCTGTTCATCTTTTCTAGCTTATTTTCTTTCAGTCTCTTTTAATTTCTTCTTATTTGCTGGCATCCAGGCAGTGTACTTACTAGCCAGTAACTGAATATCTTAAAAGTGACAGATTTCCTAGCCAATATCTTTTAATTTCTTTTGTTTTTCTTCATACTTGGAGAGCTGAAGTTAAGATGTTAATCACTGTGCAGCCATCTTGGAATGTTTTAAATCAAGTGCAAGAACTTATCTTTGTCTGGATGGCACTGGATGCAGTTGAAACATTTCTTAATCACATGTGAGAATGGCAAGTCCTGTACAGTCAAGAGATGTATGCAAAGTTGTACATAACTACAGAGAAAAGTTGGATGAAGATTAAGAAATATAAATGGTAGCTTTGGAGGAACAAATGCATGCACTACTGAATGGATTGCCAAGATAGTTCACTACACATACAGTGAGAAAAAGTTGTTCATAATACTGGATGAGTTTTAGTAACAATATGAAAGGGATGAAAATTCAGCAGTAATGTTTAACCAGTTTAAAAATATGCCCACAAGAAAAAATGAGGCCACGTATTGTGAATGATGCTGAGGAAAGCTATCTGTCATGGGGAAAGCAAAACAGATAAAAGGAATAGGATTATAGTGTAGGGTTAGGCTGTTGGTGAGTCAATATCCAGGGCAAGATTTAAAACAATGCTACATCTGGTAATGTAGGATCATTTGGCATGGAGAGAAAGTCATGATGAAGGTGGAAGCAGCAATGCTATGTTGGTATTTCTACTACAACTAGGAATGTCTTTTTTAGTTCAGATGTAAAAGCCTTTATTCCAGGATGTCACCTGATTTGATAGGGAAGAACATTCTAGAACTTATCAACAGCAAGAAAGTAAAGAGTGCCACTGTATGTATATACATTTTTCCCTATATGTCTATGTCTGTATCTATATCACTATCCATATCCATATCTGTCTATCTGTATATGTTTGTGTATGTGTGTGGACTATTAACAAGTTTACCAGCCAAAGTTTAGCTGATTAGTTCTTTATTCAATCATATCCATGTGAGACCAACAATCAGAAAAGCACAGAGTCAATGTGAGCATTTTTGTTTTAATGAGAACCATTTGGTGGTCGTACACTAACCAATGGTAATATCTCAGAAGATTAATAAGAGCTCCAAATGTGGTGACCTTTAAGACATATTACCTTCTATAAGTCTGCTGTAATTTATGGTGGAGGGAAGGGAAAATCTAGAAGGTTCTGTAAGTTATACATTATCTTTTGTTACTATCACTATGACAGCACAACCCTGAAAACTGATGTTGTAGTTATGGATCTGGGAATTTTGTCAGTAAAGAATTGTCGTTTGATCACCATGTATCGACTGTAATGAAATCCCTTTTCTTTGCGCAATTTACATCTCAATGCATTACATCTAGATCCAGAGATGTGATCATTTCACTGTACTCATTAGTCATTATGCCTGATATTCAATATAATGCCCCTTTCGGTATGTCCCTGTCCAAACACTTGTCTTCTTACTGTAAAAAAATCAAGCTTCTTAATCATAAAAACTATGCAGACCACCTCAAAGCCTTGGCTTCTCTGTATCTTACAGGATTCTAATAGTTTCAAAAGATTCTGTTCTGTCAGAACTATTACACATTCACAAATCTAATGGTATCGTAAACACTTGCTCACTAGTTCTCTGTCTCTCTTTGTAAAATCAGTAGAACATGTTAGAGGAATAGGTATGTATCACAGAGAAGTTTACTTGTATGAAACTGTCTCCCTCTTCACATAAAGCAGAGTTCTTCACCTACTCTATTCATACATAATTTGGACTAATAGATAAATAACTCATTCTCAGTTTAGCATCCCTGTCCCTCATGGATAGGGGAAATATGATGTAAATGGTCCAACATATCCTAGTTCAGCACATCTCCATGTTACTTTTAAGTAAAATATAAGGGCTAAAAGCTACCTTGGGTCTGTTAGGCTATCCTTATGTATCAATAGCCTACTAAGTATCCATGAACCAGTAAGAGATATGCAGGAGATATGGATAAAGGAATGAATTTGCTGACAACATAACATTAGGTAAGAGTTATTTTATTTGCAAGTTTTTGATTATATTTGATTACCACATTGTCCACATGCTTGTGAAGTTTTAGTCATTTATCACTAATATAGCCAAAAAGTGTAGTAGCACTAACTTTCTCAATGGGTGAAAGGTCAAGGAAGGACATACAAAGATACATGGTTGACTGAGTCAAGGTATTATCAAAATTAATAAAAGTAGAAGAATAAGTAGGTAAAGCATAGCATTAGCTTAGTTTTGGAGACATCAATCATTTTAAACTGCAATAAAAGTGAGTAACAACTGCATAGCTAATGCAGCAGTGGAGTCAACTGTATGTTGAATGAATACTGACTCTCCACAGTGATTAAACATATTATCTACAATTATTATAAACAGAAATGCACCTTATTAGCAAGCAACGAGGTGCTCCTAGAGCCACTTATAGACATTAGAAATAACCTTCCTCAATCTTATGGTCTGCCCACTGAATCCCAGATTAATAAAGAGGCACATATTAGAAGCAGAGGTGACACCATGGCTGTCCAGGTCTTGCTGCAGGTCAGAGTGACTTATGAGGGGCATATGCTTTTAACAGGTTTAGTAGGAGTGCATCTATCAACTTGCTGCAATTGAATTGGCTGTAAAAGTAATCCAAAACTGATGGAAGGAAAGCAGTGTCTGTGCCATATACTGGCACTCTGGCCTAAAGCCATGCTGTGTGTTATGTGCTGGATAACAATTAAGTGATGAGATTCTGCAACATTTGATTCTGCAGATTCTTCTAGGTTTATAGATAGTGGACATAGAAGTTTACATTTGTGCAATGGCACAAGTACCTGTTTCTAAAGATAAGGCAAATAATATTGTTTGATAGAATTACTGATGAGAATAGCTGCTGGAAGGAACCATACACTTTGCTGAAATTTTCAAGAATTCCAGAGGAAGGCTTCCGTTATAGGGTTATGGTCCAAGTAGATCATATATAGTGCTTACAGAACATAGATACATAGTAAAGGTGAACAGCTGTAATTAGGAGAACCAATGAAGCTGAGTGAATGTCGGCCTGATGTGGCAACCTTGCAGTTCAGATTTCTCTTTGATGCTGAGGTTAAATATTTTGAGGCTTTGGGAACCCACCAGGCAATTGGGGCAGTTAGAGCAAAGGCAACTACTGATCAAGCTGTTGTCTGGCGTGAAAAAAAAACATAGTCTTACTGTATTCTTTCAAATCAGGAGGCCATTGAGGAACTTGAGACAAGATCCGTAGAGGCCATGTAGCAGAAAGATGACAGTGTCATGATAATGCAAACATATAGCACTTGCATTTGCAGTCCCCAGAGCAGACCTCTATATAGAAATACATCCATCAGTGTCCTCTTTATGTTGCAGATATCGTGATGGTGAGGTAGGGCACTGGGAATATGTTTTGTGATACTGTCAGGCACTAAGCTATTATTAGGCAGCACCAGGGGGAATAATGCTAGTTATGTTAAGAGTTTTGCCTTAAGAATGTAGACTCTCCATGCCATCTGAGGTTTTGAACATGGAAAGCTATATACTTAGATTCTTCCTAACAATGGATCCAAAATGCATTACATGCCTGTGGCAGTTCAGATTTGCTTATATAGCTCTAAAATAGAGGCAGATGGCATTAAAGGATGTACCAGAAGAACATCAGGTGACTTCAGTTAGTGCCCCAGAAGTGAAATGGATTGATAGTGGCTGCGATGTAGGCTAGTATTGGAACAAAGGGTTCGAGGTCCTGTGAGTGACAGGTGGAGGTTAAAGTCTGAGTGTAGGACAGAGGGATGAAAAAAAAACAATGAAATAATTGAATGATTAATAGCGCACCATCTCCAGGTGATGGTTAGACAAGGGTGTGTGTTCACTTTGGGATATTGAAAACAAGGTACCGAAGGAAGTATTTTATATCTGGCCTTATATTTGTGCTGCATGTCCCCTTTGTTTTTCTTTTCCTTGTCTACATTTTAATATATATGGTTAATTTTTGTTTGAGAAGGTGTGTAGTAAGGGGAATTTCTTGCTTAATTTTTAGAACTTCTTCTCATAGAAGTGTACTAGTTTTACATGTTGGAAGTTAGGTAGTAACACAGGTATACAGAAATGTGAGTGAAATAAGCAGGAAACAAAACTGACATTTGCATTTCTCATTTTGAATCCTGAAGTCATTTTTTTCTTGTTAGCCTGACTTGGGAGGTTAATCTTTCCATTTTCTGTGTTGTTTACCCTAACACTCCTCACTTTTCTTTTAAACATACTGGATCAAAGCTAAATAAAAAGAATTCTAGTGGCAGTGAATAGAAATAGTGATTCAATTTAGTAGTGCAGGTCTTCATATAATTAATAATAATCTGCTGTTATCCTAAAGGACATTTTGGAAAATGATGACACAGATAAGCTAATTCTGTTGTACTGTGGTAACAGTTCTGAAGTACACATCTCATGATCTAGGGACTGGTTTGTGGTAAAAACATTTTGCCATGGAAGTCACTATAACCTAACATTTAATGTATATAGTCCATAATGTGCATGATAATGTATATCTGTTGTCAAAAAAATCATATAGTGAAGAAGAGTGGTTTTATGTTTTTGAGTGAATTAGTAACTTTTTAGGAGTTATTTATGTGTGATTCCAGTAGCATATTACAGGGCTTCTTAAGAGTTCAGTTTTCTATTGCAAAAAATTGTCTTGCTTAATTACAGGTCATATTTAGTTCTCATGTTCTTGGGTTCTGACATAATTTTCTCTGCGAAATGTTGATAAATTGGTAAGAATTACATAACTTCAAAATTTAGATTTCCTCATGACGATACAAGTTAGCAGATATAATGGCTCTAGAACTTCTGAAATAATATGATTACAAGCCTTTAAATTTTCTTCAGCCATTTAAGAGAGCATACTTCCTTCAGATGATACAGATCCTTTTACATGTTCAGCCAATGAAATTCTTTGTTTGCCAGTTTAACTTTTAAAACATTAAGATTTTGACATTAAGTAAGCATTAAATTAAGGCACTGACTAGATTTTTTTATAGACTAAATAAACCATTTTCAATAAAATCTGTAGTTGTCAAAGCTTAGAAAAGAATGAACTACTCAGGTAAAAGCATTTTATGTAATTGTATAATTTTATGTGACAGTGCTAAACATATAACTGTTTCATCTTGAGCCTCATGTATTCTATACTTTCCTAACAGATTTTTGTATATTTTGTCTATAAAGTAATGTATATTATGGATCTTATATTGTGTCAGCCATAGTTTGCCAATAACCACTGACTGAAATCATCACTAGGGCAACGTTTGAGCATTCTATGTATATAATCCGACCGATTGCATTAGGTCTAGCTTTTTAAGGCATCAATAGTCGCTATTCCAATGTATATCACTGTAGTGAATGTATGGCATCCTGTGGTCCCTCAAAATTAATTTTGTTTTCTGTGCCTGCCTTTCCAAGGTTTCTTTAATCATTTCCTGCCTGTCTTTTTTCTTATACGTTTTCATTACGTTTCCCATTATAATATATAATCATTCATTACTGGAACTGTATAGTTAGATATTAAGCTTTTCACATCGTTTGGAATAGGCAGCTATATCATCCAGTACCCTGAAAAAGAGTCAATATAAAATATTAGCAGCTAACACTCAAAGCAGTCAGTCTTAGGAGTTTAGGGCATAGTGTTACCACAATATTTTAGAAATCATTGCAAAATGTAGTAGAGCATTTTTTAAGTAAATAAAGTTTTTCTGGTAATCTTAAACAAAAATGTAGTCCTCTTATATTTTTAGCAAATATTTTATCTTATTTGAAGAAATAGGAAGAATTAATCATATAACACAAGCAGTATACATTTTACATAGCCCATAATAACAGAGACTCACATTTACTACTTTTAGAAAGACCACTGACAAACAAATGTAAACATTTTACAATAGTGGCTTCTTTAACATTACAGATATCAAAATGCATAACATGATATACATTAACTTTAATGCCATTCTGCATTATCCAAATTAATACATTTCTTCCTTCAAAGCTTCCTGCAAAGCAAGTAAGCAAATGAAAATGAGAAAAACTGTTTTGCAGATTTTCCCAGAATTTATAAATGTGTGCAATAAAATTGCAATAAAATTGCAACATTCTAACACACATACACACGCACACATGTGTGTGTGTGTGTGTTTGTGTGTGTGTGTGTGTGTGTGTGTGTGTATGTGTGTGTGTGTGTGTGTGTATATATATATATATATATATATATATATATATATATATATATACATGTGTGTGTGTGTATATACTTATATATATATATATATATACATATATATTTATGTATAAAATTAATGTCATTTGTCACACTTAAATGTTTCAGATCATCAAACAAATATAAATTTTAGACAAAGATAACACAAGTAAACACAAAATGCAGTTTTTAAGTGATGATTTTATTTATTAAAAAAAATATATATCCAAACCTACATGGCCCTATGTGAAAATGTAATTGTCCCCTAAACCTAATAACTGGTTGTGCCACCCTTAGCAGCGACAACTGCAATCAAGCATTTGCAATAACTGGCAATGAGTCTTTCACATCGCTGTTAAGGAATTTTGGCCCACTCTTCTTTGCAGAATTGTTTTAATTCAGCCATATTGGAGGGTTTCCAAGCATGAATTCCCTTTTGAAGGTCATGCCACAGCATCTCAATTGGATTCAAGTCTGGACTTTGACTAGGCCACTCCAAAACCTTCATTTTGTTTTTTTAAGCAATTCAGAGGTGGACTTGCTGGTATGTTTTACATCATTATCCTGCTGCAGAACACAAGTGCGCTTCAGCCTATGGTCACAAACTGATGGCTGGACATTCTCCTTCAGGATTTTTTAGTAGAGAGCAGAATTCATGGTTCCATCAATCGCAGCAAGTCTTCCAGGTCTAGAAGCAGCAAAGCAGCCCCAGACCATCACACTACTACCACCATGTTTGACTGCTGGCCAAGCACTCTCCAGCCAAGACTGGATTAGCCAGTCAAGAGGAGAAGGATAACACCTGCACCACACCACATTCAACACATAGCCCTCCAGAACATACACCACCACAACCCTCACATAGTAACATAAAACACACACCTACTTTTGCAGAGGTTGTCAATAAAAATCTGCCCAAACAACAGAGATCCCCGAGGCAGAAACACAAACCACCATGACATACCAGCACAAACCATGACTCACATAGTTCACATGAACAGTGTGCCACTCAACCAAAGCCCATAATGCAAAACAACTTACCCAATACACTAGTCATAGGTGACTCAATAGTAAGGCACACTGATGTCCCACTCACTAGGTTGAATAAGAAGAAAGTTATGGTCAGCTGCCTATTGGGTCCCAGGATCCGCCACATAATGCACGCACTTAGGTCACTCCACAACAGGTACAAATATGACTCTCTCAATGTCCATGTTGGTGTGAATGACCTGAGGTGTACCTCCCTGGACTACATGAAAAGAGACATAGAGGAGCTCTCTGATCTTGTAGCCATGGGCACCGGAACCCCCCCCCAACTTTTGCAGCACTTGCGACCTCTCAACCGTCCCAACTCATCATGTGCACAATGACCACGCACCTGTTTGAATAGGTACAGGATTAATCTTTTACTGTTATGCACTATGCCGTTCAGGCAGTTTATTCAGCCACAGATTATTTAACTGCAGAGCTGAGGATTCCTTTACAAACTGCCGTTCGGGCAGAAGGACTTCTTAATGCAGAGCTAAGGTACTGTCTTCAGCATTATTAGAGAGAGAGAGTGTTTTTGTGCATGTGTGTGTGTGTGTGTGTGTGTGTGTGTGTGTGTGTGTGTGTGTGTGTGTGTGTGTGTGTGTGTGTGTGTGTGTGTGTGTGTGTGTGTTGCAGCTCTGTAGTTTGACTTATTTTGGTGGTTGTCAGAATGGTTATCAAACGTTGGCAGTTCAAATTCTTGCGCGAGTTTAGTGTGTTAGTCTACTCACTCACAGGATTATGGATCAAGATAAGAAGCATTATAAAGGGGCATGATTTTACTATTGCAGACATATTTGCTGTTCATTTTTGTTTAATGAAAAAGTAGAGGAAGCAGTGTAGGTCCTCTTTTTTTCAGATGGTCAGCTGCTCTGGATTCTCTCTTTTCAGGAAGGAAAGACATTAAATAATGTCTGTACTCTAAACCCTGAAGCACGAGGATTACCAGGGAATGTACCTTAGAATTTGTACCAAAGTCAGCATTAAAAATATAGACTGCCTGCATTCTTAGGGTCTTCAGACAGTTTCAAATTCAAACTAAAGCAACATAGACCACATAAATATTGCTTTATCCTGATCAGTTCAAGTCTTGTCTTCCAGGTAGTTTTTATTATGTCCTAATAATAACCTACCACATCTAGAATAACGTTCTCATTCATTTCTCCTATATATTTTAGCCCTCAGGAAAACTGTGCTCCTTTGAGATTCATGTGCTAGCTCCACTTATCAACAGCCTGAGATTATCAAGGTAACATAACCTAAGGTTATGTTAACTGTAATTCCTATGTCGTCATATGATGTGTTGGAGGAAGAGGGGGGACAAGTTTTTGTGCACTCTGTTAACTCTGCTTATATTTGTGCCTTTTTTGTTTGTGGGATGTTTTGTATTTTACCCACACTGAGCTTGAAAGTGGTCAGTAATACATATGTATGATTCATGGAAATGGCGAACAAAAAAGATCAATCTTTTTAGTTCTAAAAAAAGAAACTGGAAAAAACACACTATTTTATGCAGTAGTTCCCCCACACCTCCTGCTAAGTGTAATCAAAGAAAAAAATGTTCATTCTTTTAAGCATTTACTGTTATAGATTACGCACATACACATGTGTGTATCTATATCTATACACACACACACACACATACACACACACACACACACACACACACACACACACACACACACACACACACACACACACACACACCTGTATTTCTAACTATCCTTTAGGGAGGAAAATCTCTTACTTTAAGAAAGTTCCTTCCTCTGAGAAGGCATCTATATTTCATGTGACTCTGTGATGTGATGCAGTTGCCAAAATTAGCATGTGCATTCTTTTAGAGCTGCATTTTTAAAAACCAACACATACCTTTAATGCCCAATGTCATGTTTAGGTAACCCCACCCCAAAAAAAAAACACTTAAGAATAATATAAAGGAGCAACTGAGTGTAGGCCAGGGAGTTAGTAATCAATTTTCAGTTTGTGCAGATGAGGTAAATGATAACTGCAGATTCCAACGAGAAATTATGTACATTTCCTTCAAAGAAATAGAAAATAACTAGAAGCTTACTGACAAAAGTTGCAATTTTTGATCAAATCAGACAGAAAACTAAGAGTCTTGAATACCTTCTAATGAGAGTAAGTTAAAATAGTACAAATTTGGAGTCACAAACAGTGTGAATGACATCTGTTTTGCTGAGTGATCAGTGATCAGTCAACATATTGCCATGTCCACATTTCATTGGCTGTGGACATCTTAGAGTCAGAATGCATGTGTGTGTGGTGGCTAGAGGTACACAGGCTCAATCTCTGTACCTTGGGTACAGGTAAAAAGAGCCTAAAGTCCCTAGCCACCATCACTTGTGAATTTATGCCTCACAATTTTGTTCTGTTCCTCATTAAATCTCTGGTTTTCAGGAGCAGTAAAACAAAACATTTTATGCTAGCAATTTTCTAAGTTTATTAAATCAGTATTTGAAATGTGTCCCTATTTTGGGGCTGTATTCCCCCATTTTTGGCTTTGTTCTGTATTTTTGTGCTAAGAGGTTGAGAGTCATGGTGATAAGTGAGAACTGAATTCACTAAATGATAGCCATTTAAGTTTGTCTTCCTGTCTTTCAGGAAACTGCAGATTTAGCTTAGTGGTATGTTGCTCTGACTGTAGTGCACAGGGTTCTAGGTTCAAGGCTTGTATGTAAAATGTCGAGTGGTAACACAACATTTTATGCAAGCAACTTTCCAAAATTATACAAGCAATGTTTAAAATGTGTCCCTGGTGTTTGGCCTTTTGCCCCCCACAATTGAAAATAAGTGCAAGAAGCTGTGCAACATGCCTATGGCTTGCACTACTGTGATTCTGTATTTGTATTTATATATATATATATAACATATATATTGTGCATAGAAGTAGACTGTTCTGAATAGGTCAGTTTTGTCATTACTTGTGCATGCATTTTGCTTCATTGCATACTGGAAAAATGTTCAAACAATAAATTTAAAATGCGCTCTAACTTAAGTCTAACAAGTGTGCTGTATTATACAAGGAATATAATTTAATAAAGTCAGGAAGGTGTATCAAAGAACACGTATGTTTCTTGTTTTGTGCGCAAGGGGCCTCTGATTTGAAAACAACCCAAAGGTAATCGTTATCCACCACTGGTCAAATGCATTTTCTTTGGATGTGGTGTGGGTTTTAATGCTGTTTCAATTAATGTGAGTTTCAAGGGCAGAGAAGTTTTAATGCCAAGTCTATTTTCATTGTGAGGCAGTGTTGCTTTGTTTAGCAGATATCTGTTAGTATTTGTGCATTGTGCTATAAAATGTAAAAAAAATAAAATCCATATAATCATTGTAGAAGTAAAGCAGTATGCACACATTAGTGTTTATGGTAAATGGGGTGAAAGAGCCAGGTAATGGGACAGTAGAATGGCTGCAGGGGGACTCTGGTGCTATATTTTGGTTCTGTTCTTCAGTTTGCGTTTGAAAGTTGGTATCCCACAAGTCCATCAGAGTGGGTGGGGTTGTGTAATTATGTATGCAAATTTTACATTAATCAGCGTACAGATTTGTACCTATTTTTCATAGGCCTGAGTGTTGTGGAGAGATGGATATATACCACAGAGGGTACAACTGTTCCAGAACAAACTATCCATAAAAATAAAGCAAAGCTCATCCGTCCATATTCAAATCCAACTTGGATTTAAGAATGGGCAATAGAAAATGTACTCCAGGATTGCCCCTCATGCCACTAATGGATAGAGACAGTTCCTAAATGCTGCATCCCTTATATGGGTCCCCTCAAATTATCTATGGAATGATCACATTTATTCTCACTAGGGCTAATATACAATTATCAGCCATGGGATAGGTAAGACCAATCAGCAAAAGTTAATTCAAGAATCAAGCACCAAAAGGGAAGTGGCTAAGCTTAAAAAGTCCTCCAAGTGAACCTATGTTGTGGTAGTAAATAGTTATAAAATTGTCCTTTTTAGATCACTAAATGTCCCTCTCACCCTCCACCCCCCCCCCAGTCTTCAACAGCTTCCGGCGTCGCTGCTTGTAGCCCAGGCAGGTATGACACTAGCTCTGAGTAGCATCCTACCATCACCCAGAACGATACCACAGTACAAGCAGAAAATGACTGACTTCAACAATTGGCTAAGTTTCTGGTGTCATTCTAAGGGGATCCAGTATCTATCTGCCTGGGATGACATGATCAACAGACCTTGATGCTTCCCCATAGATGGCCTGCACCTGTCATCTCAGGGATTCCAGATACTGACCAAGGCTCTTGCCACCCCTATAGTGCCTTTTTAGGCAATGTCCTAAAGACAAAATTACCACCATAACAGCTACAAGCAAATGAAATCTGAGGGTTATGCTACTCAACGCTAGAAGTCTAAATCTTAAAATACACTCACCTGAAGCACTCCTTAAAATGGAGAACATCGACATCTGTGCAGTGACCGAGACCTGGTTCAAGGCTCTGGAGAGCACCCCAGCACTACCAGGCTATAATTCAAACCACACCTTTGGACCATTAAACCTGGACCGAAGCACTAAAGGAGGAGGTGTCTCCATATTCATAAAGGATATGTACACCTCCAGACTAGTAGCCCAACATAATGCATCAGAGATACTTTAGGTATAACTAACACTGGATAAAACTGCAATCCAGGTTGTAGCCTGCTATAGATCCCCACCATGTCCCAAGACTCCCACTCCACATTCCTAAACACACTGGGAAATATTAGGGTACAACCCAATACCCTTATATTGGGAGACTTTAACTACCCCTCCATTAACTGTGAAAATTACTCATATACCAACACACTTGCTCAATGTTTTCTGGAATTCATTAATTTCAATGCCCTGGATCAACTCATTCTTACCCCCACCATGGGGTAGAAACATCCTTGACCTGGTCATTACTAACATGGGTGACTGTTGCTCTACACCAGTAATCAACTCCTCCCTGGTCAGATCTGACCACAAGCTAATCACCATGGATATCCACATCCTACCCTCACCTTCCTTAAAGGAAACCACCATAAAAAACGTCTCCAAAGCCAATTTTGAGCTTCTGAAAACAGAGGTGGCTAACTTCACGACACCCATGCAAATGGAAAATAGGTGCATGACTGCTGAATCATACACCAGTGCACTGTATGAGCACATACACAAGTGCATGGAATGGGCCATACCAAACAGAACCAAGACGCTCTCCTCCAAAAAAAGGAAGCCAATCTGGTGGTCCCCCACCATAAACAAACTCTACAGCAGAAGGAAAAAAAACTGTTGCAGAAAAGAGTGAAATCCCAAGACTGGAAAAACTCATTTGTTAGCTTCAGCAAAAAACTGAGATCCATCATCAATTCCTCTAAAGCTAGCTATGAAAACAAAATTGCAGCAGATTCTAAAGCCAACCACAAGGCATTCTATAGTTATGTCAAGAATCTACATGGCAATACTCAAATCTGCTGTGAGTTACAGCACAATGGCAATACATATACAGAACCAACTGATATTGCCAACATATTGACTGACAGGTTCAGTGCGAACTTTTCACCCCCTAAAGGGCCTATCCCAATACCTGAGGAATGCCAAGTCCATATTATCATGGCTACACAGGTAAAAAAGCACTATCCAAAGCCAAGAATGGAGCTTCCATGGGACATAATAATATCCCTGGCTGTGTTCTACATGAATTACAAAGTGAACTGGCACCACACCCGAGTACCCTGTTCAATCACAGCCTCATTTCAGGCTTTGTTCCAACCAAATGGCACACTGCTATGGTCATCGCACTACACAAAGAGGGAGCAACTACAAACCCTGGGAACTACTGTCCCATTAGCCTGACGAGTCTGATATGTAAGGCTATGGAGCACATCATCGTGGACCTTATAAATAAGGACATAGATAATCTCCAAACTCTGGACCCCATGCAGTATGGTTTTGTGAAAGGTAAATCATGCCTGTTCAACCTAATAGACTTTTTCGAGTCTGTCATCAGAGCTGTGGATGAATGCAAGGTAGTTCACACAGCCAATCTAGATCTTGCCACGGCGTTCAATACCATCTCTCACTCAGGAATCATAGATAGACTCACTAAACCAGGCATAAACCCCCTATGTAATAAGATGGGTTGCAAACTGGCTCACTGTTAGAACCAACAGTGTGAAAGTAGTGGACTCCAAATCTGACTACCGACCAGTTACCAGTGGTGTCTCACAGGGATCAGTCCTAGGTCCTCTCCTGTTTGGCATCTACGTCTCTGAAGTTCAAACCAACACAAAGGGACTCTGGCTGGCCAAGTTCGCAGATGATTGCAAACTGGGAGCCATTATTGATTCGCCAACTCATGTAGACATTCTTCAAAAAGGCCTCACTGACACCAATGACTGGTGCCAGAAACATGGCCTTAAGCTCAATGCCAAAAAGTGCATTGTCATTCCCTTTGGGAAAAATTCGGTGCCCATGAACTACTGCATAGGTGATAGTCCACTAAACACTGAAGGTGTGATAAGAGACCTGGGGACACAGGTTGTCGGCAACCTCTCCGTTTTTTTAACCACGTTGCCACTGTAGTGAGAAAGTCCTTCTATGTGGCACATCTCATTACAAAAGGTTTCTCATCCAGGAAGAAAGAAGTCATAATGCCTCTCTACTCATCCCTGATTAGACCTGTTATAGAATACAATGCCCTATTTGGTATGTACCTCACTAGACACCTACAACAACTGGAAAGGCCACAAAATTACCTCACTAAGCAGATCTTAGGCCTTAGACACATGCCCTATATGGACAGATTAAAAAAACTCCAGCTATACTCTTCTCTTATCGCCTACTTAGAGGCGATCTCTGCTTGACCTACAAAGCCATCTCTGACCCAGAGCTGCTAGATATACTACACCTAAAGAAATCCCAATCTCTCCATGCCACATGCTCCAGGGACCTTAACCACATTACCACAATAAACAGAACATGCTGGAGGGACAGGTTCCTAACCCAGAAACTTCCCATACTCTGGAACAAATGTCCCATTCAAGTCAAGCAGAGCACTTCACTGGCCCTCTTTAAGAGAAATCTTGATGAGTGGGTGGGCAATAGGAAGTTCACCCCAGGGATCACTTCAGTGGCCTTGCTTGACAGGGGCACTCGGAACTCACTTTGGATGGGATGATGCCAGGGAATCTTCTTGGGCTAGGCTTATATAGGCTCCAGGCCCATTAGCCTAGTACATACCTATGAACCTATGAACCTATTTTCTTTTTCTGCAATGATGTGTTACTTTTACGCCAGATATAACGGGATGCATACCTGCCAAAAAGTTCAACTTTTGTTTCGTCAGTCCACAGAATATTTCCCAAAAGTCTTGTGGATCATCAAGATTTCTTTTGGCAAATGTGAGATGAGCCTTTATGATTGTTTTGGTCGACAGCAGTTTTCGCCTTGGAACTCTGCCATGCATGCCATTTTTGCCCAGTCTCTTTCTTATGGTTGAGTCATGAACACTGACCTTAACTCAGGCAAGTGAGGCCTGCAGTTCTCTAGATGTTGTTCTAGGTTCTTTTATGACCTCTTGGATGAGTCGCTGCTGCACACTTGGGATAATTTTTTGTAGGCCGGCCACTCATGGGAAGTTTCACCACTGTTCCATGTTTTCTCTATTTGTGGGTAATGGCTCTCATTGTGTTTCGCTGGAGTCCCAAAGCTTTAGAAATGGCTTTGTAAACTTTTGCAGACTGATCGATGTCAATTACTTTGTTTCTCATCTGTTCTGGAATTTCTTTAGATCACGGCATGATGTCTTCCTTTTTGTGATGTTTTGGCCTGCTTCACTTTGTCTAACAGGTTCTATTTAAGTGATCTCTTGATTCAACAGGTCTCGCAGTAATCAGGCCTGGGTGTGGCTAGTGAAATTAAACTCAGCTTTCCCAAAAATATGATTAACCACAGTTACTTCATGATTTAACTAAGGGGCAATTACATTTTCACATAGGGCCATGTAGGGTTGGATAGTTTTTTTCCTTAATAAATAAAATCATCACTTAAAAACTGCATTTTGTGTTTACTTGGGTTATCTTTGTCTAATATTTAAATTTGTTTGATGATCTGAAACATTTAAGTGTGATAATCATGCAAAGAAATAAGAAATCAGGAAGGGGGAAAATACTTTTTCATTGCACTGTATATGTATATCCTGTTAGTGAAATTAGTGGAATATGATATTTTGGGGGTGCCAGGCCATATAACCAAAACATTATTCACTGGCCTGTGGAAGCAATATGTAAATGGACCTTCTTATTTTGTCTGTGAGTTCTTGAATTTAATGACAAGACCAGACCATCTGACCATAATTTGCTCTCACTTCTCCATAGCACCAACAATTATCTGACTGTATTCTTAAGATTTATATTTCACTGGAGATATGATGACTGCCAAGAATCTAGGAGCTCTCTGGTACAGAAGATGGTGATATGACTGGGACCAGTTGGCCTGTTTACTTAGTGGGTCTGATACTAAAAGAACTAGGAAGTGAGTTTTAGAAATGATGGGGCATGTCCTGGTTGCCTCTTCAGGTTGGGCAGGGATGTGTGCACTTTCTTTGGTGCTTATCCAAGTTCATGCAGTGGCTAGGGCAGGGTATAAAAAATCTAAAACCACCCCTGATGTTTGTCAAAATGATGCATGTCCAAGTTAGCCATCACCCTGGTAAAGGAGAATAAATGAGACAGTTAAACAGGAGGGAGATGATGACTGACAGAAAGTTGGGAGAAAAAAGAAGAAACACATACATACACTTCCATACGGGAGCAGGTACTTATAGTTAGACTAACACAGAGTAGTCTTCAGCACCTCTTCAATCAAATCAGTCTCTAAATATTACAATTCTGCTGGGTCCATTGAGATGGAATTGGCACATACTTGCTGTGGAAGCTAATAGAAAGAAGAGAAAGTTATCTATAGATGAAACCCAAAAAGCTAATAGTGTGACAGAACACAGGGATGAAATTAAAAGAGCTATGAAATAGTGCAATAAGACGACATATGAGTCAAACAGAGGGAACAAGTCAGATAATGTGGAGCAAAGAGAAATTGAGAGGTTATAACATAGAAATAATGTAAAAAAGAATGAAAATGAATGGTTAGGTGGAAATTTGACAGTAAATGAGGTGCAGGAGGTAGTATAAACAGTGAAAAGAGAGAGAACAGTCTGTGTGAGGCTGTGAGTGGATTTGTATGTGAATATGTGATCATACACCCTAAATATTTGTGTGAAGCATATAGCATTTCCATTCTCACAGTACTGTTACCTGATTTCTTTTACCAAAGCCCATGCAATGCTTATTTCTTCAGGAGGTCAAAATAGAGGTGCTCCAGGGAGACACCAACCTATTTCACTCATAAGTGTGAATACAACAATTCTAACAGTGAGCCTGCCTCAACAACTCAACATGTTTATTAAATTTATTCTCAAATTGGAAGAAAAGGGGAAGAGGGTTTTACTCCTTGGCTTGATGGTGTAGGGATGTTGGTGGTTTGGTGTGGAAATTTTTGGAGGAATCCGAGGATGATGTTTCTAAAAACACAAGGACAGTCTTTTTATACCAGTAAAGTTTTTGATACTGTTGTTTGTTATTTTGTTTTTCAAATATAAGAGGAGGTTGGCAGTAGGCGTGAACATTAAGAGTTGCTTCAAAACATTTATACAATGCAGTTGCAGTATGTTTCATAATTAATGCGTATACTACAGATGAAGTAACGTTAGAAAGAGGCACAGACAGGGGTGTCCATTATTGTTCAGTCTGTTCTCCTGACCATAGAGCTTTTGGATCTGAAGGTATAACATTTATTACTCATTATAATTATGACAGGTAACTGAAATTCTTTCACACTCTTTCATAATGATTGCATATAATTGTATTTATGGCTAAATAGGCTTAGGAATCAAGGAAATCAAGTACTTATGGATTAAGACATATGACAGATGAGAAGATAGGGTTAGGATGAATTATGAATATTTTTCATAGGCAAATAACTTAGTCCCTGGAAAGAAATTAGAAGTTGCAAAGGTTGCACACTAAGTGGGGCAATACATATTTATAAAATGCTGATTGTTCTAAGATAATTTTATTTCTTTATGCACCTATAAGTAGGAGATAAAAGTAAGTAGATAGTTAAGCATCCAGAGAAAACATCCTTCTCCAGTGAAAGTACAATAAAATGTTGAAAACCAACCAACAACAGGCATGTTAATAATTTTTATTTGATCAAGTAATAAGTAATGCAATTGTTAAGGCTCAGTAGCTATAAAGTTGTATAGAAAACACTCAACTAATTAATTGGTTAATCTTTATTGTACCCAAGCTGTAATATTTGCAGCAATCCCTAAATTGCTACCTTACGTAGTTAAAATATACTGACTTTTGCCACAGTAAAATACACCACTTCAGCTTGTTGCTCTCCAAACTCTTTTTCAGATAACTAGACTGTGGGATAATGCATCATTTGTTAAGGTAGCACCTCCACTTACCCAGTTTTAACCACATTTCTTCAGATTGTTTTAGAAGCATTGCATGTCTTTCTTGTCAGTGTAACCTGCTCCATTTGCCCTCCATTTGCTCTGGCTCACACTGCTTCCCTACCCTACCCCTAATTCCCACCCCAGTCCATTTAAATTTAAATCAGACTAACTCCTACCAACATACTCTACAACCTATCTAATCTCCAATGTAAATTACACCTCTTTAACCATCTGAATTCCCTTAAAGTAGAATCTGTTGTATCACTGTGTAGCTAACTCCTACCAATATATTACCAATATATTACATTTTACCCTTGTACATTCCTATTCTTAGTAACATATATTCCTCTACCCCTCCCCTACACTATAATTGTCTATCTAGCAGTAACTACCTCTAATTTAAAATGCTAACCCTGTTACTTATCAAAATACCTCTCACAATCCTTGCTTGCATCACCTCATAGGTCTACATATACTTAAACTCAACTGTCATGCAGATGTATAGCCTAATAAATCCTCCACACTCACTTCAGTGTAAGCACATGTAGAAAAAATGGCAATGCATATAACACCCTTGGGCATACTATTACAGTCATTAGATAAATTAATGGTTCTTTGGTGTCCTTTGATCCTAATAACACTTCCCTCTAAACTAAAGGAACAATGATCACATTTAGTAGTGCCTTTGCATTGCCTTGCTTAAGTGTCCAATAATTTTACACATTTGAGGATATTCTTAGTATTATCACCTCTTTTAAAAATAAAGATAGGTTTCTCACCCACAAAAAAAACAGTTCTTAGCAACTATATTTTAACCCTTTCAGATAATGGGTGATATTTTAAAATAAAACTCATCTTGAAGTTGGTGTTATTTTTAAATTGGCCATTGTGGTTTCTCTCAAGACCTTTTTCCAAGTAAAGGTTTAAACCTAGTGTTCCTGTTCAACTCAACTTCATTTTTAATATCACTCTCCAGTTGATCAGGATAACTTCTTATCAGAAACATACTCACTGTTTTTTTTTTTTTTTTTTACATTTTAGGTGGAAAGCTTCATTGTTGGATACCATCAGTGAAATGATTATAAACTGACCTTCAATTAAATATTTTTGGCCTAAAGGATGATTACTTTGGAAATGTTAATACACATTGAAAAAAGTGTGTTTCCTGAAAATATTAGACTCAGATTTCCTATCACTTTTGTAAATTGTTACATCTGATTAGTTGATTCTGTCAGTAGTTACCTGATGGGTGAAGGTTAAAAACTGGATACTACCCTTAATGTAATCCACAAAAGACATCATAACTAGTGTTAAACAGTCTCATAAAATACAAATGCCATCCAAATATTGATCATGTAGTATCCACTTATTGACAGAATTCACATGTAACTCATTCACTCCAATAGCGCTCAGGAAGTTTGCACTGTAACTTCCAATGGGCAGAACCTAAGCCTTGTCACAGAATCACATTACCTCCTCACATTTCAAACACATTTTCATATCTCTGGAACCATATGGTTTACAAAAGAAATATCAATGACAAACTCTTCAGCACAAACTGTTTTTACAGTGGCTGTATTCTTTAGATTCTAGGTTTTAAACCAAATTTTATAAGTCAGAGTTAACACAGTAACTATTACATTTGTAATATTTTGTGAACAACTTACAACATCTCAGCAACTGCTCAAGTTATACACATACTGTGAGCAGCACTTTATTCATCTAGCTGAGAGCTTTCATATAAGTCTAAGGAGTTCTGTCTGTGTTACTTGGTTGTTGAGATATTTAGAAAAATGCAAAAGTTATATCTATGTAAATGAATCTCATAAAAACAACGATTAATATCTATTTACCTGCACTAGTCAGAGATCAAATATTAATACAGTTGAGCTTGCCACTGTGTAATCTTTTAAAACATTGTACATAGCATGGTTTTAGAATTATGGATGCAAATATGAACAAGCAATATTTGACTCCTACAGGCATCAGTAGGAGTTAACTGTAGATGCACCTGGAGGCATCACTTAGAGGTAAGGAGTTAAAATAAACAGTGTTCCCATTCCCACATAACCAAGTTAGCAAAGTTTGGGGTACACAACCCCCATGGAAAAACACCCTGTAACTCTGCTTCAATGCCCAGGTAAATGTGTTCTCTAACCACCTCAAAATGAGAGTCACCCTGTCTCATAAACCATCAATAAGCTGTCTCCAGACAAAGAAGGACTTTTGTATTAGTTTTGTTCATACTAAAACTTGCATACAGCATGGCCTGATGAAATACAACCATCCCCTGTACAACCAAATATACATGTGACTCATATAATACAATAGTTTGAAAACCACGTGTATACCAAATTTGCTGGACTGGGTATCTGTATTCTATATGGAAGAATTTTGTTTGCCAGTACCTTCAGTGATGAGAAGGCTACCAAAATAAGCAGCAGTGGTTAAAGGTTCATAGGTGATTACTAGGATAATGACCCCCAAGGTGCCTTTTTACATCTAGCCATGCTTCCCAAATGTATCGGACAAGTATGAAAAGCCTAGAGTTATTTTAAGGGATATATGTAGGGTTGGTCAAGGTTGGTTAAGCATTTACAGGTGGAAAATGTCTCATTGAAATATAGGTGCCAGACTAGGGGCAGATTTCAAATTCCTCATTCACTGATCCATGTAACAGTTGAACTGGGTTAGGGAAGAACTCTGTTTCATGTACATGGAAATCCTGTTCTAGAAAAGGGTATTCTCTGAGACAAATACATATCCCTCTAATATATCCTATTGCCTCTATTTAAATTGTCTGAGGACCCACCCTGCTCTTTTGTAGCCTGACTTATTTGTAACAGCAGTGGAGCTAAGTCAGATCTTATACATATCTGGAGTGAGTTCTTTAAGCCTGGTCTGCCAGAATGCAAATGACCAAGAGGACTTTCCTTAACATGACTGATGTCAAAAGTCTTGTGTTTGGGATTTGGTGAAACTGAGTAACCATAGAGATGACAAAAGCGATTTTTTGAAACTACAGTACCCTTTAGCTGTATGATTAAACAGTCTGTAATATTCTGATGTCAGGATTTGGCATATTTGTTGTGCCTGTGTGACTAACTTGCCTAGGCTATCACTGACAGCACTGCTAGCTTTGTTACTCCTTCAGTATATGTTCTTGGTGTTGAGATGCCAACCTCTTATCTGAGACAAAAAAGCTTGCACTTCTCCCTTTTTGTCATGAATATTTTGAAACAGCAATGCTTTATGCCTCATTTTTAACTACTTTAAATTACATTGCAGGTCACAATCTATAGGTGCTTCTTGCTTATACTGGGTCTGTAGATATTAAATCTACCTATCAAACAGAGAGATAGTAGCAAATTAAAACCATTCTTCTCTTCCTCAGATTATTTACATACCATTTAATTATAATTTTAGCATCTCCCTTTTCCAAAAAAAATCTGAACCGGAAGACCCAGAACATCCACACAGTGCTCATCTATTGCTTCATGGACTATACCTTCATATTGTCTTTCAAAATAATTGGATCAAATCTCCACCCCAAACTGCCCTCCCCCCAAAACCTGTGCATAGTTTTCTGGCCTTTTTTAAAATCAAGCCTTTGTCACTGAAATCCAGACATTTAAATGTAATCAATGAGAAAGGTAGAATTTTTATTTCTAGACACAGTCCCATGTGTTCTGTTAGTTACAGGTGGACCAGAATCATCTAACAGAACACAAAGTTCTCTTTTAATGAAAACCAGGGTATCCACTCCTTTCCCCTCTCAGCAAGTGTAGGCATCTGTAGTTTTTCCACCTGGAGTTCTTCCTCAGGTTTTCAAACTTGTTTTCGAACACACAGGCACATGAACTCAAGTCGTTATCTTTGAAATGTGTCCCTACCATGCTATGTTGTTGCTCGATTTTCACCTGATGCTGCTGTATCATTTCCTGTGTCTGTTTCAGCTGGGCTTCATGTTTAACTGAAATCCATTTGATATATTATATATCTCAACCAGTATTCTACAATAACACTTCCACTCTTACGGCTTTTAGATCTAACATAAGTACGTCCGAATGAGCTGCCATCTTGTTTACTACTCTACTAAGCTGCCACCACAAACATATAAAAAGCCAAGCAATTAGTCACTTTCCCTGAAGTGCAGTCATTACAAAACATACTTTGCCATTTCAGAAGCACAATCCCTTGTTTTACAGTTTCACACACATCCAACCTTCCAGCTGGGAATTAGCACTGGATTGACCCACTGAGAGAATTGCTCATTTAGAGCCACATCCTCATGCATGTGCATGTGTGTGCTCTTAGTGTCTTTCAATCTTGTAAGTATTTGAAACAGATAAGTAACAGACAAGGGTGGGAGGATGGCATTATGCTTAAGGTGTTTACCTTACAGACGCAAGCTGCAGGGTTTGATTCTCACATGGGTTAATTGGCTAGGCTTGAAATGGCTCACAAGGGCAGTTAGCCTAGTTCTAACCTTTGAACCTACTATGCAGTTTTTATAGGTAAATGAACAACAGACATGAAAAAAAAAAATTTCATTATCCAGTCTGTCCACTTTAGGACTGAAAGACTGACCATGTCATGTGTCATTGAACTGGCAATTGTGTTATCTCACAAGGCTTGAGCTTCTCTCCTTACCCCCACTTCCAGCTTCACTCTATACCTCTTTACCACTTTTCTAGCATTTGGACACAGATCTGAAACAATCAAACTGTTCAGAATGATGTCTGCAGTCTGCTTCAACTCTGTTTTGTTTTCTCTGTCTTAAAGATCAGTTTGCTTTATACTCTATTCTGATTTCTCTGTCTTATAAAAGTTAACAATGCTACAGAGGTTAACAGTGCTACCATATTGTAATTATAGATTTTAGAGTATGTTATTGTTTTCTAGTTATACCTAATCTGTACCATAATTATGCAGCATTTAGTTCCTACCTTCTTTAAAATGTAAGATTTATTCTTCATTTTCTTGTGGTTGTGTGATTTCTGTACAGATTCCATTTTTCTGACTACCTTGATGGCGATGAAATTGTTTTCTCTCTGTTTTGCTACATTTAATGCCTTCTGACATAATAGATTAGATGTTACTTATTGTTGTTTGTTGTTCTAGGCTAGCTGTATATTTACAGTTTGTTCTTTCAGATGTAGTTGTAGAAAAAGATAAGGCCTTGGGCTTCAGAAAAACATGGCCATGCTAAGGAAATGATGATTTGTGTAAGGTGTGCCTGGAGTGAGATGTCTCGAAACAAGACTGCAAAATCTGCCAAGGGTTTAGCTACAGGAACATATAAATAAATTAAATGTGAAATGAGAATTTCCCTTTCAATGAAAAGAAGTCAGAAAGGGAAGTGAGAAGAATGGGGGAAAAATTGGAAGAGGCTAAGCCAAGTAACCAGCTTACTCTCCAAAATTCTAAGGATTGAGGTTCCCTCGGTGTAGATTGTTCAACCGCCACCTTCCATCTCCCAAACTTTTCCTTCATGGGTCTCACACCTAAAATTCAGAGTGGTTTTGGACTCCTCTCTGATGTGGAGACTTGATAGAGTCTCATCTGAGAGGGACTTGACAAGGTATTTGGATTTCCATTCTTTTCTCAGCTCTTTCAATGAGGTCATTGAAGCTGATCTGTAGGCCTTCAGTCCATATCAGCTAGGAGAGGATTATGGGACCTTGCTCAAGGACCAAAGTGAGAAGGGTGTCCTCTTATTCTCCTCTGTATACAGAGAAGGACAACTCCTTTTCACTTCTCATGTTTCTTTCGTAGAGCTGACTTCAGCAACAAGTGTATTGGAGAATCTTCCTCAGATCACTCAGTCTAGTCCATTCTGAGTGTCTGTGAAGAAGAGATGTAAACGCTGGTGCTTGGACTCCACTTCAGAGTCCCTTACTCCATATGCATATTTTGTAGTAGAGAGGGCTCTGTACAATCCCCTCTATAAGACCCCAACTTTTGTGAAGTAATAGAAATAATGAGACACAGAAGATCATAGCCTATAAACCTCCACCTCCTGTGACAAGGAGATCATGCAGGAGTCTCTTTGGACCCCCGCATCTACTTCTTGTGCAGATATCCCCAAGTGGACTGCATAATAGATCTGAACATGAACCAGGCATGATGAGAACCTGATATGATTCTTCCTATAGAAAGCCAGATACGCCCGTCCTATCCTCCTACCTCCCAAAACCAACTCTGTGGAAAAAGGAGCCCCTTCCAGACTCAATTATGGTAGTGACAGCAAAAGAAAGGGAATCTTCAGATGACAGTCTAGCAGTTTATCTGCTGAATAGAGGCTCAAGGTCTATGCATAGAATGGCATGCATTCATGATGAAGATACACCAAGGTTATTCAATACTGAGTTATTGTAATCAGGGCAAACATGTTGTGGGGCAAATTATACCTTTCAAATAGTAAAATGCAGAATCACTTTTTGGTCAGGGTTTATCACCCACAATGTTGTGAGAACATTGACCAGATTGCAGGGAAATATAATAAAATATAATTCAGTAGAATCATTCAAGAAGTTTGGTTTGGTTTGAATGTCCACTCTGTGACCTTGGAGCCTGTGTTATAATAGTCCTTGATCCTTATGCAGCTTACCAGATACTATGAAACTAAGGACTGCATGGGGACGTTTGCCTTTGTGTCAGACACATTTGCTATGAGGGCTCTTAGCTACTTGATGCACAAAACCTTCTTTCAGTAAGTCCCTATGTAAAAAACATAACAAACTCTGAAAAGGTTTCCTGCCACTAATGTTCTCAGACTGAGTCACAGATATCAGTGATATTGAATATCATGTTGATGTCCATGTGGCATATTCATAATACAGCCAATCAGCCACAGGTGCTTTCATAGGCATTCATATGTAACAGCACACTTGACTCAGACTGTGTGGATTTGCAGAGAGCTTCAAATAATCCTTTGCCTCTGTCTCCTTTGATCAGTCATTGGTTTGGGAGCCAAGATGAAGGAAAAGTTCCTCAAGAGTAAACAAAATGACAGAATGTCTCAGCTGTTGGGGTCAAATTCTTCATCCCATACAGTACATTTTCTAGGAATCAAAAGTGTGTGAATAATTTGTAATGTGACCAATCCCAGATGTGCAAACCTTTGAGCAACATTCAGACATGAGTTCCTGTGCAGATAGTGGCTTCTTCTATGTACGCCAGTCACAAGGCAAAAAACAAGGGTTCTGTGGTCTTCCATATGGGAAGCTGTAGCAGCATTCCCAGGACTAGCCCGGCTCTCCCACTCTGGACACAGTTGAGGTCAACTGACCTTGCACTAACAAGCAAAGTTTGCCATCGTCTGGGTCAAAAGGGCAGGAGATATAATTACCCAGTGGCTATACAACACAGTTTTTGTAGATACCCAAGGTGTCCTGTCATGTGTTGCCAGTTGTCCTACCCTGTCAAAAGGAGGTGGTAGAATTACAAGTCAACAGCCTTCTTAATTCTGTTATGGAAGACACTAGAAACATATCAAAGGGAGCACCAGGAAGAGAAGAGAAGAAAAGAAAAGGTTACATCCCAAGTCTACTGAGTAGAAAACAGGCTCTGTATCTGTAATCACTCTAATACAGACCGATATCAGTTACTCTAGCCACAGATAATTTATTGTTTCTTAGTTCTGGTACCTCTGAAACACATATTCTGAAATATGTGTGCATAATAGAGGCACACCAGACAACAAATCATGCTGCTTAGCATTGAGTATTAGGCATGTAAGCCATAATAAATCTAATACTTGCTTGTAGCATGAATTTCACAGCTTCCTAGCAGACCTTTTAAATAAATGCTTGTATAAGAAATTCTTGAAAATTAGGCATCTAGTTTAAGCTCTCAACTACTTCCTTCTTGACATTATTTGACTTGTATTTCCAAAAATGTGATGATAGGATTTCTGTCCACCACAGCCCCTCCTTGCTGTCAAAGAGTGATGATCCTCTGTTAAATGCTTTCTGATAGGTGTAAAAGAATCCTCTTGTAAACTGCCAGTCTATGTTTTCAGTAAAATGTGGCAAATGCAGTATTAAAGCGCATATTTGAATACTCCCTCTTTTTGGGTGGGTGAATTATAATCCGTAATTTGGACTTTCAGTCTTTATACAACCTGTAGAGACAGTTTAATGGAAATTCTGTTAGTCTGTGCTGGTTTTAAGACAGACTGAACCAATCACTGCTTACTTCCTTGTAAAACAAAGGAAGGTTACTTTTAGTACACATTTCTGATCATTTATTGTTTGTACGAGGTGTTACTGCTTTGCACTTAACACTGATTTCTCTTAACAACATTCTTTATTTTGGATCTGGGACATGCCTGCTTTAACACAAATATCTTCATGCTTCCTGGACCTTTTCTGATTTTTAACACTTGTTTTTTGCAAACTAATGCTACTAAGAAATAAAGATAATATTTCAGCAGGAATAAAGTTTTATCTTACCAGCCCATCTTGTATAAAATATAATTTTCCATAGGGTTGTCTTTTGAGTAGATTCAGTGAAAGTAGCCATATTTTATGATTTGGGGAAAATGATTCTTAGGAAAATTAGATGATTTTGTTTATGTATTTGTTTATGTATGTATTTATTAAGTAGGAATAAAGGCTGGTCTTTAGAGTCATTTCAACTATGACCCAAGCTGATGGCAAATATTACAGTGGCAGACATTACAATGAATAATATTCTTCAGTGGTAAAAGACTACCATGGATATGTAAGATTTGTGATATATTATACAGAAAACTTAGCATTTCAGATAAAAAAGTGCCCTTCCTGCCCTTATGAGCTACTTACAAGAAAGCATCTTTCAGGAATGTTGAACACTTGTGATTGCAGCAGTCAATGTACCTTTAATATTTCATCTCGGCATTATTTGGAATGAATACATCTGAATCTCACCAACTCTTTCTCACTTGCCAAATCGGACATTTAAAACAAAATAATTAAATATGTTACTTATGAAAGTCATGGCATTTCAGATTAAAAGTATTTTGCATGTCTTGTTGCCGAGGCTTACAGATTTTGAAATTAAATGTAAAATAACAAAAATAACAGTTTCTGGTAATAAGGAAATACTGAATTACTTACTTTCACTTCAGAATAAATATATATCTATTATTGTGTAATTTCATGTATGCAGTCACAAGCATTTGTAGACCTACATAAATCATACCCCACCCATTAATATTTATTAATCAGGACAGTGTATGTTACACTTTTCAGTTGTGATTTGTAAAACTACATCTGCTTCTCATTCTTTTCTGGACTGATAGTTGTTTTAATAATACCAATTAACTTGTAACATTCTAGTTTTATTTTTGCATTTTAGAAATTTTTGAACTTAGCAGAACTAGTTCCACGTGAGGAAAAAATGAATTTGCCAAATCTAATGCAGTTCTATAATTTCTTATTAATATTTTGCATGAGCTAAATATAATCAGTGCAAATATGTTGGACAGTATACATTCTAAGTAATTGAAAACACAGGCAAAATATGGTTTTCTGTAATTAAGTTTGATTGCTTTGGTCTCTTTAGGCTTATTAGAAGCTATTTTATAAATTGAAAAGGATCTTTGTTTGTAGGTTTGCATCCATGCAAATGAAGGCCTCGGCTAGCCATCTAAAAGATTATGTTGTAATTGTCCTTAATGCCATCCTATTTCATAAAATAATGTCAGTATAATTACAGCAGTAAACAACATAATAAATTTAATGATGCATTATGTTCCATTCTGCAATTTATGATCGACATTATGAGAGCTGTAAATGCCTTTACCATTCTACTAATGTCAACTCTTATTGAAATGAGCAAACACAGTAAGATGGAAAAGGAACTTACACTAAGATGTTTATGAAAAAGCTAACAGGATTTTAAAAGCCCAAAAATACTTTTTGAGGCAAGCTATGAACTGTCAATAGGCATGTTTATATTAGAGCATCAGTGTCTTGACCTTAACTCACTGCTGAAATATTATCCATTTTGAGCAGTAAACATATTATCACATCTAACATAACATTGCTAAGCTGTCAACTTGGAAGGTTGTATTTCAAATTTAATAACTCTCTGCTTATATTTTAATATATTAAGTCATAAATGTAATGGCATGACTTAATTAATCTTTTACTACTACCAAAGTTGAAACCTTCATGATTAATTGTATCATTGACAGTTGTACCTTTAATGATTTATTGTTTGAGCCTAACAGTTAATGCATCATCAAAAGCAGACAGCTCTCTATTTTTCATGGGTTACTTAACTTGAAAAAATGAACGTAAGACAAATCTTAAATTTCTTAATGTTGCTATTCTTTTTAAACAGCCAAAATCAACAGTTATGTATCCCTAGTGCCTCTCATTTTCACCATGGAATGTTTAGAAATTAAATTTTCTACTATTTTGTGACAAGCTCTTCTGCGCTTTTGCACTAAATGTGTCAGGCTAATGTTGTTTTCCTGAATCTTTCCTTCTTTTCCTGTCTGTGCTTCAATCTTCCCAACTTTGCAATGTAGCAAGCTGAACAGTTGTTCAATCAGATGTACAACCCAGTAAGTGGTTTCCTAAAGTGCCCTTTGTAACATATGAAAGCATGAGGAGCCATTGAGCTGACATCTTGCTTTATTATATCTCAGTGCAGCTCTGTCAGCATTCCTGGTGGTCACATATTGTAATTGTTGTTAAACTATAAATGAACTATGTAGACTTCAAGGCCTGTATTTCCAAAGATAAAGTAGTGTATGTTTAGTACCGCAAAAATAAGCCTACAGTTTATGGCCCTGCCTTTAAGTCTACAAGGTCTTTGCAAAAGCACAATGCATGTACATAACATACTTATTACAGTTAGGCTCATAGACTTCAGGTCTTTAACAAAACCAGAGCATAAAGACACTCAGAATTGTGAATATCATAAGCTGGTTTATAACATGTCTGTGTAAGTATGGATATCTAACTATAGTGATAGAATTTGATATAAGTATAATATTGGCAAAAATATTTTAATTAATGATAGCATAGTCCTACAATTATTATGACGAACATTAAAAAAGAATATAAACCCTTAATACAATCACATGGTCTCAGCTTCATCTGATTTACACATTTGATAAACATCTTAATTGGCATAATTAAAAGTCATATTTGCAAACATTACACCTAGAACCTGCAAAACTACTGCTTCTTACAGCCCTGTTTTGCATTGTAGCTGTATTTGTGTATATTATGAGTCTTTAACCTCTGTTTTGTAATCCATGTTTGCTTCACTGATTACATCGTTAAGTCTGTGTATCATTGTCTCATGAGCCTACCTGTGATAATTGAAATGTCAAGGCTTTTCAGTTATTTCAAACCTTTAATTGCATTTTTCTTTTCATAGTTGTTTGTCATACAGTCTGTATATATGCATGTCTGTATATCTAAGAAGCTAATATTTGTACCATTCAACAGGCATACATACACTCCAGCATAGCATTCAAAAAAGCTTTAGATTTGTTTCTTTCATCATTTTAACTTGTCTTGCTTCATTAGATAAAGTATATGAAGTCACAGATGAGATATATCCAACGTGTTTTAACTATTTGAAGTTGCTGTTTGCAGAAATAGTTTTACAAAAACAATGGGCTTTGCAAATATTACAATTATAAAAATAAATGTAATAAAGTACCTGCAGACTTTCTTTGAACAACTTCACATGAAACTGAGCTTTCCTCCGGTTTCCAACATGAGCTTGGTATTTATGCTGTAATGTAAACATTTATTAAAATACACTTTATTTTGTAATGTTAAACTGTGAAATAAAATTTTGAAAATGATGAGAACATCAGACATACCTACCTCAGTGAATTGTGAGTGTCCTAAATCTTCCAATGAGAGCTTCATTTTACTCAGGTTTGGCATTTCACTCTCCCCTGGAAACGATACTACCTTAACATGAAAAGAAAGCACAGATATGCAAATGTTGAAACATAAAGAATCATTGCTGTTAAAGAAATATAGTGATACATAATGACAAAGTGGTCACATGATAATTAGCTGTCGTCCATTCATGGCGGTTGTCAGAGTATTGTAGATTACCTCATGAATGAATATAATCGATACTTATTCAGTGGAATGTTTTTGCCATATCCTCATGCTTAATGATATGTTATGAATATAAAATTCTAAAACATTTTGAAAGTGAAATCTGAACTTTTAAATGGTAGCTTACAAAGTTCTAAAGTACTTCACTTGTTATTGTTAAATGTATGTGGCACTTGTGTGTTTATTCAGGCATCACTGCAAAGAATATTAACGTTTTGAAAGCAGTGCTTTATCTCTGTCTTCATGCATTGTCCATTTAAAATACAGTTTGTTTGATCACTTGCTTCCCTTGTTTTTCCCTTGCTTGCTCATTCAGATGCCAATTAGGAATAATGAGAAACAAGGGGTAGGCTATCCATTGTGGTGCCTTTCATGTTCATTTGAATTTTTTGGATCCCAGTTACAAAGTATTTAGTGTGCTGTTAATGTCGTGTTCAGTGTGTTAAATGTATTCTGTGTGCAAAACTATCAACTAGCTAGTAAGTGCATGCATTAACAACACATTTATCAAAGTATTTTGTTCAGATAGAATTGTTGTTTTTTTTTTTCCTTTGAAATTCTCGCTGAGTTGTTTGTTATTAACACTGAAGAAAGAAATGTTGGCCATTGATGTCAGTTGAACCACACTTGTGTTTTGCCAAACACAAAAGAACAGTTAGAATACTTATTTTGTTTTAGAGATGATGTGAAGAGGATGAAATAAATTCATTTTGCACATGAACAATTAGATTACTTATTTTACTTCTAAACTACAAAAGATATTCCATAGTATAGTTATAAACATAGGAAAGGATTTTACATATCTACATTTTCCTATTCTCCAAATGATATGCCTTATGCAATTTGCATAGCTCCATGATTTATTAGTAATCATATAACTATACAATTTCTATGCATTAGCTTACTGCCGATTCACAGTAGCCTACTAGCAAGAAGCAGGTCATTTCTTAATTTACAATGCACTGGCAACTGACAAACTTGACCAACAGCTTTTTTTTGCAATAGTTATCAAGTTCTGCAATATATATGTATTGGGCTTGCATTCATGCATAACTTTTGTCTTGATTGCAAGGCTCATGAAGCAGAGGAGGATGCAAGGATGAACCCCGAAGTTGTAGAGAGACTGAGACAGTTTGAGCGGGATGCAGCATACTATAGGGAAGAGTGTGGCAAAGCTCAGGCTGAAGTCGACAGACTTCTAGAAATCCTTAAGGAAGTTGAAAATGAAAAGAATGATAAAGACAAGAAAATTGCAGAACTCGAAAGGTAATATTCTCTTCTGTTCTATTTCAGTAACATTGTTTGACTACTAAAAAAGTTGTAGGTTTTGAATGCTTAAAAAATAATGAGGCATGCTTCTCTGTGCTCTTAGTACAGCAATGGAGATTTACCCTTGTGGTATTTCCATCATTTATTAATTTTCACTTAGGTGTTCCTTGTAATAATAAAGAGATGGCATGTTGCCTGTTATTACTAATCATGAGAGTATCTATACATTAATTGATGTACCACATCATTGAAAGTTAATTACCTTTTATTATTTGTATTTACATTATCTGTAATAATTTCTGTAAATATTAATTTCCACTAGCTGGTTAATACATAATTTTCAAAAAAAAAATTATGTTGATGATATGACTATGGCATTTCTGTTAGAAGAGACAGTATATGCATACATGTGAATGTGTGTATGTGAATATCTTTATCTATCTTTTTATCTTAACTTATGAATAGCAGCTGCCAGAGTCTATATAACAAAATCCCCAAACTTCACACTTGGATTTCCCTCCACTCCTCTTAACACTAACTGAAACTTGGATAAATCTAAACATAAAAAAATGAAAAAGAATTCTACCTCCAGGCTATCACATACTAAGGCTAGAAAAAAACATAGAAAAGTGCTGGTGGCATTGTCATTTTATACAATAACTCCATACATCTCTCTCTATAGCCACACAACCCTCCCACCTTTAACAATAACAAATATCTGATCTCACTTTTAAAAGTTTATGAGTCCAAGAATTTGCTTGTTGCCTTACAAATCCTGCAGTCAATAACATCTCTACTATAGAAGACATTTTGTTCTGGCTGTCAACCAACATGAATGAAGAAACAATTGAAGTAGGTGACTTAAATATAGAGTGGCTGCCCATCTTGTTCTCCCACCCTACATCTCCCATTAAACCATGTTACTCTACTCAGCTCATCAGCTCCCCAAACAGAAAGAACAAGTCCTCTAACAGATCTCCTACCCTAAACTGAGTTTTTACAACCAACCCTAAAAGGATATCTTCACTGGCATCCTCTCCAGCTCTGTGAGTGATTACCTACCTTTGTACACAGACTACCCATACATTCATCAAAAAAAAAAATCACTGTAACATTACCCACAACATGACTATGTCTCAAGGTTTAAAAAACTTTCTCTCAGTTCTAAACAGAGCAGTCCCAACAAGACACAAAAGAATACAATTCAGCCAAGTCGATGGCTTTCTAGACCTACTAAACAAGTTATAAAATTATTATTATAAACAACCTGCACTTCCCATCACAAACCAGACAACATATAAAACACAAAATCAGTGTGCCGCACAATCACAGCCCTTAAGGCGAAATAACATACCTAACACACTAGTAATAGGTGACTCTATAGTCAAGCACACTGATGTCCCACTCACTAGGCTGGACAAGCAGAAGGTTACTGTTAGCTGCCTGTCAGGAGCCAGAATCTGTCCCATAACAAAGCACTCAGGTCACTCCAGAACAAGTACAACTATGACTCTGTCATTGTTCATGTTGGTGTGAATGACCTGAGACGTACCTCCCTGGACTACATGAAAAGAGACATAAAAGAGCTCTTTGATCATGTAGCCCAGGCTGGTATGACCCTGACCCTGAGTAGAATCCTGCCCTCACCAAGAATGATACCTCAGTATAAAGAAAAAATGATCAATTTCAACAATTGGCTAACTTCTGGTGTCATTCAAAGGGGATCCAGTGTCTGTCAGCCTGGGACAACATGCTCGACAAGCCACGTTGCTTCACAAGAGAAGGCTTGCACCTGTCACTCCTAGGCTTTTGAATACTGGCCAAGGCTCTTGCTGCCCCCATAGTGCCTTTTATAGGCGAGGCTCAAAAGTCAAGCCCACCTCCGTAAACAGCACAATTAACAAAAGACTGAGGGTTATGCTACTCAGTGCCAGGAGTTTAAAATCTCAAAATGCACGTGCTCGAAGCACTCCTCAGTATGGAGAACGTTGACATCTGTGCAGTAACTGAAACCTGGTTCAAGGCTCCAGAGAGCACCCCAGCACTACCGGGCTACAACTCATACTACACGTTTCGGCCACAAAACATGGACTGAAACACAAAAGGAAGGGGTGTATCCATATTCATCAAGGATACCTACACCTCCAGGTTAGTGCTGCAGCATGATACCTCTGAGATCATCCATGTGCAACTAACATCGGGCAAATCTGCAATGCAAATTGTGGCCTGCTACAGATCACCCTCCATGACCTAGGACCACCACTCCACCTTTCTGGAGACACCAGAAAACATGAAGGTCCTACCAAACATCCAGATATTGGGCGATTTCAATTACCTTACCATTCACTGGGAAAACTACTCGAGTACAAATTCCCAGGCCCAGCGCTTCCTGGAATTCATCAACTCAAATGCCCTGGATCAGCTGGTAAACCCCCTTACCAGAGGTGAAAACATATTGGACCTGGTCATCACCAACATGAGTGACAGGTGTTCCACACCGGAGGTCAACCCGTCACTGGTTAGATCAGACCATAAACTAATCACTCTGGATGTCCACACCCCATCACCACTCCCAACTAAGGAAATCACAGTAAAAAACTTTTCTAAAGCAAACTTCACCCTACTTAAGACAGATGTGGTAAGTTTCACAGCCCCCATGCTAAAGGATAACGCTGCCCAAGATGCAGAAACTTTTACAAATGCACTGTATGAGCACCTACAAGAATGCATGGATTGTGCCATCCCTAGCAAAACCAAGACTCACTCCTCTAAGAGAAGGAAACCAGTTTGGTGGACCCCTGCAATAAACAGGCTATACAATAGAAGGAGGAAACTAGTTCAGAAAAAAAGCAAATCCCAAGAAGGAAAGACATCCCTGATCAATATCAGTAAGAAACTGAGGTCCCTCAGGAAATCATCCAAGGCTAACTTTGAAAGACAAATAGCCAAGAATTCAAAAGATAACCACAAAGCCTTCTTTAGCTATGTTAAGAATCTAAGTGGCAACTCGCAGTTATGCACTGAACTAGTGCAAAATGGCACAAAATATACTAAACCAACATCCTGGCAGATAGATTCAGTGTAAACTTCACCCCCCCCCTCTCACCTCCAAAAGGGCCCACAACAATACCGGGAAAGTGTAGTGTCCCAAAAATCACAGGCGCACAGGTGGAAACAGCCCTTTCAAAAGCCAAAAACACAGCATCAGTGGTACCAGATGGCACAAACTACAGAACGAACTAACCCCCCACCTAAACACGCTGTTCAACCTCAGCCAATCCACAGGCTACGTGCCTATAGAATGGCACACAGCAATGGTTATTCCTGTCCACAAAGGAGGGGCCACAACTGACCCTGGTAACTATCACCCCAAAAGCCTGACTAGCCTAATCTGCAAGGCTATGGAGCTCATCATCATGGAACTCATTAACAAAGACATTGGGAACCTCCAAACACTTGACCCGATCCAGTTTGGCTTTGTTAAGGGCAGATCATGCCTACTAAACCTGGTTGACTTCTTCGAGACAGTCACCAAAGCCATAGATGAGGGAAAGGTGGTTCACACAGCCTACCTTGACCTTGCCAAGGCTTTCGACACCACTCCCCACTCGGGTATTACAGAAAAACTCACCAGCCTGAACATAAACCCCTACGTCATGAGATGGGTTGCTAACTGGCTTACACACAGAACTCACACAGTAAGAATAGCGGCTCCAGGTCTGACTCTATACCAGTCACAAGTGGTGTCACACAAGGCTTGGTCAGGGAACCCCTGCTGTTCGGTATGTACTTCTCAGAAGTACGGGCAAACACAGGAGGACTATGGCTAACCAAGTTCGCTGATGACTGCAAACTTGGAGCCATAATTGACTCTCTGGCTGACATGGGCATCCTCCAAAAGGGCCTTACTGAGACGGACACCTGGTGTCAAAGTCATGGCCTCAAGCTAAATGCCAAGAAATGCATAGTCATCCCATTTGCGAAAAACAAAACACCCATGAATTACCAGATAGGTGGTAGCCCCCGTAATACAGAAGAGGTAATAAGAGATCCAGAGACCCAGGTAGATAGTAATCTCTCCTTTGACAATCATATTGCCAAAGTAGTTAGGAAATCCTTCCATGTGGCCCATCTAATTACTAAAGGGTTCGCATCTAGAAAAAAAGAGGTTATAGTGCCCCTCTACTCCTCACTCATTAGACCCATCATAGAGTACAATGCCCCATTTGGGATGTACCTCACAAGACACTTCCAACAGCTGGAAAGACAACAAAAGTACCTCAGCAAGAGGATTACTGGTCTCAAACATATGTCCTATGCAGCCCAACTGAATAAACTCTGGCTGTACTCAGTGGCATATCGCTTACTCAGAGGTGATCTCTGCCTGACTTACAAAGCCATGTCCAACTCAGAATTGATGGACATGCTCCGCCTAAAGAAATCCAAGTCACTGCAAGCCATGCGCTCTAGTGAGCTAAACCTCACCACAACTATAAATAGAACATGCTGAAGGTATAGATTCCTGTCACAGAGACTCCCCATGCTTTGAAACAAAATTCTAAATTACATCAGGCAGAGCCCTTGACTAACACTCTTCAAGAGAAACCTTGATGAGTGGATGGGTAACAGAAAATACACCCCTGGAATCACTTCATTGGCTCCTCTTGACAGAGGATGAGTTAATTAATCAATAGAGCAGCAAAAGCCGACACACTCTGGCTAGGCTTATAAATGCCCTCGGGCAGATAGCCTAGTACCTACATATGAACCTATGAACCTATGTGGCAAATCATGGAAACAATGGCTTCAGAGTAAAACTGCATGCACTCTACAATACTATCAAGATCTATGTAACCAAAAAAATTTAAATCTGACCAAAAGTTGTTTACAACTCCATCCAAGACTCCCACATTAATAACCCTAAATTGTTCTCTTCTTCTGTACACAAGCTACTAAACTCAGGTCATCCAATTCAACCAACCCCATACACTAATAACCATGCAGACCCCAGAGCTTCCCAATTAGTTTATATTTCATTCAGTCTGAATTCTCCCTTACAGACACCCACCAACCATGCCCCCCTTCTTTCCCCAGTAACCCCATGATATGCTATCTTTCACATCAACCCAATTTCTTCTGTCACAGTAAAAAAGCACAAACCCACCACTCTCAATGCAAATAACATTTCCACCAAATAAATCAAAATGGCTGCCAATGCACTGGCCTACCCCATGTCAGTCTAAAAGCTACTTACCCAAAATCTGGAAAGTATCTTTAATCCACAACTTACCCAAAGTTGTCCTATAGCTATATTCCACCTTTATCTAAAATACTTATGAAATTCCTGCATCAAATTACTCAGCATCAAATTCCTGGACATTTTGAACATCTTCTTTGGTAGATCTGAGGAAAGAAACAACAAGTTGGTGCTAAAGCTACCCACTGATGAGAAGGATGCAGTACTCAGCCTCAGCACAGAGGAGGTAAGAAGAGAGCTAAGGAGAGTGAACCCCCAAGAAGGCGTCTGGCCCAGACAACATATTGAGCAAGGTGTTAAAAGACTGTGCTGATCAACTATACACTGTGTTCAAGGAAATATTTAACACCTCTCTTGCCATGGTGAAAGTACCCTCATGCTACAAGGAAACTAACATCATCCCACTACATAAGAAAACCAGTCCCTCCAGCCCTAATGCCTACAGAACAGTTGCTGTGACATTCACTGTTATGAAATGTTTTGAATGGCTGATCAAAAAGCATCTTTCATCATGCCTACCTCCTAATTTTGACCCTCTGCAGTTTATGTACAGAGCTAACTGATCTACGGCTGATGCCATATCAGTAGCACTACATATCTCCCTTGAGCATTTAGAGGCAAAGACAACTATATGAGGATGCTGTTGATAGACTTCAGCTCTGCATTTAATATGGTAGTACCAATGCAGCTGATATTAAAACTGGCACATTTAGGAATCGGTAAACATCTTTGTAACTGGATACTGGACTTCTTGACTGAGAGACCACAGAGGGTATGTTTGGGTAAGCACACATCACAGTGCATCATGAATAATACCAGGGTTCCACAGGGATGTGTTCTCAGCCCACTTTTATTCACCATCTTGACCCATGACTGCTATACTAAGCACAAGCCCAACCATAACTTCAAGTTTGCTGATGACATCACAGTCATGGGGCTCATCACAAAGGAGGATGAAAGGGCATTCAGAAAGGAGGTGACATTTCTGAGCAATCGGTGTGAGGTGAACAACATTGATCTGAATATAAGCAAGACCAAAGGGATTATCATAAACTTCAGGAAAATGAGAACGAACCACCCAGTGCTCAGGATCAATGGTGAGAGTTTGGAGATGGGTAAGAGTATGAAATTCCTGTGTGTAGACATATGAGAGGATCTGCCATGGTTGGGAAACACCAGTCAACTAATCAAGAAAGTGCACCAATGCCTCCACATTTTAAAAAGCTGAAAAAAAGTCTCATATCATCACCACCAGGTCTATATCAGTCTGTCAAAATGGCTGAATATCGAATACCAGATGTTCGAACTGTAAAGTTCGAACATTGGTAATCGCGAAGCCGCGAAACACTGAATTCTTTCCCAGGGTAAGAATTTGGTGGGTCGTTTCTGTGGCTTCGTGATTATCAGGACTGTGGTGGGAAGTTACATGTCGGGTTCAGGTAAGTTTGTGATTGTGTGGATGTTAGGGTTAGGGCATGGGTTAGGTGAGTTAGGGTTAGGGTGCGGGTGAGGTGGGTGTGCGATAGTGAAAGACATTAGGGTTAGGGTGGGATAGGTGAGTTAGGGTTAAGGTGCGGGTCAGGTGAGTGTGTGATAATGACAGACTTTAGGGTTAAGGTTTGGGTTAAGGTAAGTGGATAGGTAGTAGTGTATGTACAGTTTAGTGTTTGGTTAGATGTAGGATTTTGAGTGTATGTGTGTGGATTGATTTTTTTTTGCTGTGCTTGTGTTGTGTGTGTGTTTCTTGGAACAGCAATTCTTTTCCCTGGGAAAAAAATTGCTGTTCTAAGACTTCGATGTTTGTGCAGATCGTGGTTTGAAGTTCGAACATATGGTTTTCGAACTTCAGACGTTTCGATGAATTGATATTAACCCCTCTCCACCTTCTACAGAGGTGCAGTAGAGAGCACCCTCACCTGCAACTTCACAGTGTGGTTTGGAAGCTGCACATTTACAGAAAGGAAGGTGCTACAAACAGTGGTGAGGGTTGCAGAGAAGGTAACAGGTTCCAGTCTGACATTGATACAACTTTATTCTGCAAAAAGCATCCAAAAGGCCACCAAAATAATGCAGGACACAACACATCCTGCACATGGACTGTTTAAGCATCTGGCATTGGGCAGGAGATATCTACTGCAGAATACAAGATTCTATAACAGCTTCTACCCTACAATGATTAGACTTCTGAACTCAGGCTCTAGTCCCAGGGGTCTGGACACATAATAAGTCAATTTTTATTTATTTTTGCAATATATATTCCAAGAAAGTGCAATATTTATTTGTTATATCTAAAGTCAGTAATATTTAACCCACTCAAGTGCAATATTAGACAAATAACTTTGTTCAATCTGTAGTGTGTTTTGTATTTCTTTAAATAGGGTAGTTACTTTAACTCAGGGGGAGGGTATCTTTTTCGTATATGAGAATTGGTAAATATCTCTGCTCTTTCTTGCCTGTATTGGTAGTAGTATTTTATTTGTTAGTTAGGTTTATCCCTCTACTTGTACGTGTTGTTTCACTTTCCTTTGTAATCTCAAGAATTGAGCTGAATCACAAAATTTTGTTTAGGCAACATGTGTGTAGCTCTAAGTTTACTTTTACTTTGACTTTTGACTTGAAAATGTATCCAAATACAACACCTCAGGCACCTTACCTGTCTACTGTGAAGCATGGTTTCAGACCCCACCACAGGACTACTAATGCTCTTCCCAATTTTGGCAACCATATCAACAGACACATGGACTCTGGACACCTACTAGCCTCCTTTTCCGAGCTCTTTTGAAAGCATTTGATACCATATCTCACCTGACCCTTCGCCTTGAACTGTGCACACTTGCCTCGATCATGCCATACTTTCCCAGTTTCACAGATTGCAAGCACTTAGCAGTTAAATGGATGAAAGAACTCTTCCCCCTTACCTATCTCAGGTTCATTAATAGCCACTGTACGTGTCAATGTCTTTATCTGTAACCTTTATATAGCATCCATGGGAGCCACTTTCATACAATATACTGTTGATGCCAGCCTTATCTGCACTGTTCTGATTCTGACAGATCTCCAGGAAAAAATATAAAATGTTTCTTCCTCCACAGAATCTTGACTCATAAATACTCCCCTCTTGCTCAGTGCCAAAAAGCTAAATTCTTATTTGTCATTCCTAAAATACTCTCCAAAAATAAAAATACCTTTTCTGCCATATCTGCTTATAACACATCAGTTGAACTCATCACTCAGAAAAAATTACTTGGAGTAATCATTGATGAACACGTGGAATGTACAATAAAAAAAACACTTCCAGAACTAGGTCTCCTTTATAACAATAAACACTGTCTAACAGATAATGTAAAAAACAAAACAAAAAAAATGTCTTCTCTTTTCTTATCTTCTCTTTACTTTTTGCTGGCCGTATCTTAACTAACCTTGGGGCAGTCTTCTGAACAAAATCAAACAATGCTACAACAAAACTGCCAAGGTTTGCTGCAAACTATAGTACATTGTACTGCCTTAAAGCACCTACAGCGTGACATAAACTACCACACTACCTTTTAATAACACAGCTACTGACTGTCCATGAAATCATCCACAAACCATTAAACTGTAACAACCTTAATAAATATTGTGGTGCCTTACTTCCCTAACAATTGACTGTGTTTTACAGAGAAATTCTTACTAAATGTATTCAAACCCAGCTACACCTGAGGCAGGTCTACTTACTCCATCTGTATCCTTTAACATCTCCATTCCTGCCAGAATTAGACAATAAACCAACCTATGTGACACTTTTTTATAACTGTTGTATTTTATAGCCTACATAATTGTTGTGTATTATATTTTGTAGCTTGCTGTAGTTAAACTTTTCTTCCGATGCCTGCACTAAAAGGGGCAGTTAGACCTTCATGGTCAGCAAAAGTAACACACACACACACACACACACACACACACACACACACACACACACACACACACACACACACACACACACACACACACACACATACATATTTTATTACTTGGAGTGCTTCATATCTTTCCTGATGTTATTTTTTCTGTATTTAGAGTTGGTTATAAATGTTGTTTAGCAGAATGCAGTTCCAAACACTATCAGTAAAACACTTTCATTGTTTTGCCTGTCTAGCCTTCAGCTTTTATCCGTCAGTCATCGTCCTTTGAAGCTGTCACACTTGTTATCTTAGGAAGTAAAATTATTTTTTTCATTTCCACACTTAACAACTTTTCACCTTTTAAGACAGAAAATTATAAGGTTACCTACATGTATTTTGAACTATTTTAAAAAAAAAAAAAAAAAAGGAAAAACTTAAAATCCATTCATTCTACCTGTATTGTTGGTTTAAAAATTATCCACAAACCTAGAAATGAGACTATGTAATTTAACTGCCAAAGAATCTTGGAGTCTAATCACCTTGATAAAATATAGGAATGCAAGTAAGGAACCCCAGCTCATTCTTTGCTGACCACTAATGTTTGTACAGATCTTCCAATTAGTTAATGTAGATTCCTGCATTTGCCCAGTGCTTCTCTATGGCTGAACTCCACTGTGCAACTAGTAACTCTTAAAGCCCTGCACATTCTACTTTCCCAGATTACCATCATTTGTGACTAATACTTTTTCTGTGTTACTCTAGAGCATTACAACTGCTTATTTACCATTCTCTGTGATCCCCTTGCATGTAATCATTTCTTCTCCTATCTCAGGTCTTTATCTAACTTAATTGTCTCCTCAATCTTGTGGGGCTCCTGTTACTTTATTCTATACCTTATTACTTTTCTCACCAGTAAAATTGTTAGTAGAAATTCTGTATCCCTGACTCCCATGTCTGACCAAATTGTCCAAAAAATGCACGTCCTTTATTATGGTGATATATCTGTTTATCAAATAATGAACTATGCCTTCCAAATGTCTTCTGAATTGTTCTAGCTTCCCATGGCTTCAAAACTATATTGCATGCGCCTCTTACTTTGTTTTGGCATCTCCAACAGAGTGGGCTAGTGCCCAGAATTACGCATTCTAAAGATGTATATATTTATTGATATAAATAGGACCTGCTGGAGAGATAGGTATGTATCCCAGAGACTATCCCATCTATGGAACAGGCTCCCCATCAATGTGAAGCAGAGTTCCTCCCTAACCCAATTCAACTTCAATAACTAGATAGGAAACCGGAAATCCATCCCTCGTTTGGCACCTATATCTCCATGCAAACAGGAAACTTGTAAATGGTTCATCTCCCTGGCCCATGCTTCCACTTATCAAGAGTATCAGAACTTGTCAGAGATTTGGGTTGCATGGCTAGGCTTAAAAAGGCCCTTGTGGTCGTTAGCTTAGTGAACACTTATGAACCTATGAAGGTGTATCTTTGCCAGCTTCACTGGTGTATAAAATCATATGTTGCAATTTCTACCAGAAAATTCTATACTTTTTTACAAGAGTAGCTACTCTAGTCAATGAAAGCACCATCTCCCAATATTTATATGTTAGTTCTTTATCTGAGAGTTTCCCCTAGGCCCTCTTCATTTTTCTACTTTTCTACTTTCTTAAACTAAACAACTTCTTTCTGTCCTGCATATTAAGCTGCTATCACCTGTTCTGATCTCTGAGATCCATGTTATTAGAGAGATCGACTCTTCTTTCTTAATACTAAACTAGATAGATGTCTCACTTATCAATCCTTGGCATTATGACCTGCACCTGTCTAATAACTGAAACCTAGCTGTGGCTCTGTCACACTGCAGAACTCCATCTTGGTCTAATGGCTAATCCCAATACCAAGTTCTTTTATGGCTTAGGCCCAGTGCTAACCAGTCAGAGTTTCCTTTTTATTCTGCTGGGTAGGTCCAATAGACAGGGTGTCTTCCCTCCACTCCTCTAGCTGTATGTGCAGAAATATTCCATGTAGCTCTTTTTTCAACACTGCTACCAATGGTCTGTTATGTTTCCTCGCCTCCTTTCAGCAAATCTAATCTAGGACATTCTCCTGCCCCAAAGTCCTCCCTTTTATTCTCAGCACATATTTCCATCTCATTACAACATTTTTATTTTTGACATCTTATGTACAAAGCTAGTGCCAAAGCTTTAAAATATATCTTCAAATCTGGCACCCCCAGTTCCCCATAATTTCTTGGTAATGTTGCCTTACCCATGTCACTCTTGTCCCTTCATCTTGACACAAAAATCCTTCATCCACTTCTCTGTTTTCTTTATTTAATTATTCCATATCAGTTGCCAGAAGGCTCGGCCTGCATAAAGAAGACTGGAAAGATCATGCCAGTGAATGAAATGTACCCAAAGGTCCAAGTTTAACCCCTTCCATTTCTCAAAATTGTATTTTATCTTGGGTTATATTTTTATGAGTGTTTATTTCAAGATGCTGTGGTTTAATGAATTCCTAGACATCTAATCGATATGTTCCCACATTCCCAGATTTTGCTTTATTAATACCTGATGATTCTTTACATTTAATCCAACACCTTGTGATTTTATAATATTTATCTTAAATAATGAACTCTACCCAGATCTTGTCAATACTTCCCAGAGTTTGGGAAAGTCATCACTAGGTTTTTTCAGTGTAATCCGAATGCTATTTGCAAATGCTGGAATCTTTAAATTCAGGTCCCCCATAAATACCCCTGCATGTTTGAGGCTCTTATCTTTTCACTCAATGGCTGCAAGCATAGGGCTAAGAAAATAGGGAATGGAGCACCTCTGTCTAGTCTTCCTCATAATATTCAGCTCCTCTGGAAAGAGGACATATACTTTCACTTGATCCTGGGCACCTAGATAGATATTTCATTGTAAATCCACTATCTCCTTAAGGAATATCATAATTTTCTGACCCCTAAAAATCACCTCAGGTCTACTGTCAAAAGCCTTTTCTGCATCAAGTTAAAGCAGTGCCAGCTAATTCTTCTCTGTTGATCCATTTGTAAAACTAGCAGGGTACATAATGTACTGTCATTCTCTTTCCAGAGAGCCCTAGCTTGTCAATTATGCAATTATGGACATGAATTGTTCATTATTGTGATATAATACAAAGATAGACAGAAAGGAGGATGCCATGTGAGGATTCTAGCATTCTGTAAATATAGAAAACAGAGGTAATCCACAAAGCTGGTGTCAGATCTGGTATGCCACCTGTGACCCAGAGGGTGACAGGACTAACAAAAAACAGAGTACAAAGGATTAGTCCAGATAAAGTCCTATAAGTTTACTGAGAATTTTGTCATTGTATAATAGCCTCTGGTTACTACATCTGATCTCGAAACTGCAGGAGCTCTGCCACAAGGCCCTATTCCAACAAGTTTACCGAGAATTTTGCCATGAAGAACCTTGCTGTGTATTAACTTTAATTGGTTAAATACATGCCTTTTCTGTGATTGAAAGTCCCTGTGAAATAGTCTGTGCACTCTAAGGACTTCTTGCTAATTTTGGTCACTGTCTCCTTTTTCATGACCAGTAGATAAACTGCATATGGCAGTTATTTAGTCTCAGGAAGTGAAAGAAAACTTGTTTTACTTTGCATCTCTGTGTTAATTGCTTTGAACTGGCTGTAAACTGATTAATGTCAGTTATAATTTGACCCGAGGGTGGGAACCCAAACCCCTCTCCCGATAACTCACCGCCTGAAATTGCAATACAGTTCACCTCTTATTTTATAGGTTGTATTGCATCTTTAACCAAGGATTCTTCAACATTTAATCCCATCCCATCCCAACAGCCACATGTCACCGCATTCACTTTCACCTTCAAACATGTGCCCACATCCTATATAAAACTACTCTTAAACTTAAACCATGTTCTTCTTTAGCTGATAACCTTCAAAGCAAGTACCTAAAAATAGCAGCCAATAGCATTGCCTATCCTCTCTCAACCATTATTGATAGGACAACCCAGGAATCCCACATTCCCTCTCTCTGGAAAACTTCACACATTATTCCTCTGCACAAAGAAGGAAATTCAGTAGACATTAATAACTTTAGACCTATAGTAGTCTTATCTCCGCTTGCCAAAATACTTGAAAAATGTATTCAAAAACAATTGCTAGACTATCTCGTGTAGGAAAAACTCCTGCCCCGTGCACGACATGGCTTATATATCCTTCCCATAGTACTAGCACTGACCGACCTTCTAACCTATATTGGTACTGTCAATAAAGCTAGAGATAGCAGCAAACTAGTCTATTCCTTATTCCTGGACTTGTCTAAAGCCTTTGACATAGCTTGCCACAGCAAACTTCTACTTCAAATGTTCATACTACATCCCTCTCGGCCCACCCTTCTGTGATTCAAAAGCTACCTGTCCAATAGGTATCAGTCAGTAAAACAGCACTCTGCACTCTCTTCTTACTTCCCAGTCACCACCGGTGTACCACAAGGCTCTATCCAATATCATCACCAACACTCTCTTTACATCCACCCGATAGGCCAACCTAATACAATACTCAGATGATTCCACATTTGACAATATGGTAGACCTCCAGAAAACTTTAACAGCCACTGTAACATGGCTTCATAACCTACAACTCATGCCCAATCCAAAAAAAGACCAAACTGCTCCTTTTTTTTTTTTTTTTTACCCCAGTTCCCTCTCTCGTGAAAAAACAAAATTTGAAGTCCTCTCTGTTAGTAATATAACCATTGGAGTCACTTCTCATAGCAATTTATTAGGGGTAATACTGAATGATGATGTTATATTCGACCTGCATATACAAAATTACATAAGGAAAACTCAACAAAAACTAGGGAAGCTTTACTGAGCCAAAAACGTTCTCACTGACACAGCTAAAACTGCAATTGTCACTACTTATCTCCTTCCCACTCATCATTATGGTGCTCCCATCCTTATTAACCTCCAGGCTTCACAAAACTTAAACCTGAAGAATGCTATGACAAATTTGCTAAATGTGTATCAAATTCCCCTTTTAGAACCCACCACTGTATAGGACTAAAAAGCCTAAATTGTTTAGAAATGTCTCAGCAACTAACATACACACAGCTTCTTATCACCTATAAAATTATCCAACATCCATCTGCCTGTCGATTACTAAAAAACATTCTACACGACTATATTCCCAGTCAATTATGGTGATCCAGTGATCAAAAACTTTTGTCTGTCTACAAACATATCAAATCTGCTGGCATTGTTTGTGCTTGTACAAGGTTACTAATGCCTGGAACTCCTTACCTGTATCCGTCAGTTCAGTCCCCTCCATCCCATCTTTCAAAACCACTCTGAAAGACTTCCTAGTTAAAATTTTGCTCTGTTCTTGCTCAAAACCAGGATAAGCTATATCCCTGAATGTGAACAATTACCTTTTCATTCTTTATACTGGGGCTTATTACTCTCGCTTCTTCACTTACTTCCTTATTTCTAGCAAATTTTCTTCCCTGACTTTCTCTCTATATATACCATAAGCCTGTTTTCCCTCTCTCCATATTGCAATTCCTGTTTGTATTAAACTAACTTTCCTTTAATTTCTCTACAAACTGTCTAAAATTTCTCCAAATATTAAATGATTGTCATATGCTTTGCATCAATTCTTAACCAATGTTTTTATATTATGTTTAATTTGTTATAGTCATTTAAACTGCAGATGTTTAAATTGTATAATTATTGTTCGTAATTTTTTTTTTATAATTTGGAGCTTTTATCCCCTGGCCTCCACTGAAAATGGGCTTCTACCCATTTGGGCTATCCTGGTAAACAAATGTCAATAACTAAATAAATAAATACAATTACTTTAGCTGGAAGATCTAGGTGACTCTCACTCTGATACCCTCCTTCTGGGATAAATAGAAACCTTGTTGAAGTTTCAAGTAGTTTATTCAGTTAAGTAGGTAAATCGACAAGTGTTCTTGTTCTAATACATTATATTCAACAGGTCAGTAATGTAAAGGCAGTTACAGACAATGGTGGGAGAGGCCAGGGGAGCTGTTAGGAGGAAAATCTGGGAGATGGAAAAACAAGGAGCCAATCCCAAACCTTAGAGGTTAGTCCCTTATTTGAATATCCATGAAAGACCCATGAGGGTTTACCAGCTCAGTAGCCTGTAGAACCTCATTCATAGTTAAAAGGTTTTTATTTTTATTTTTAACAAAAAAAAAAAAAAAACATGACAACACACTATGAGCTACCACTATAGAACTATATTTAAGAAAACACTTTTGCCTGAGTTTCATCAGGTCAATTTAACAGAGTGGTTTGTAGAGTTGTTTACAAACATTGAAACTGTTGGCATTTACAATGTTATCACCAGACTTTATTAGTCTATTTTGTATCACATTTATTATGAGAGGCTGTGTCAGCCTTTGTGGGGATCATATTCCTTGAAACAAATTATGAAAGCTTTATTACAGAAGTTTTTCCAGGTTGACTGTCCTTATCAATGCTTGTATCTCATGTAATATGAGAAACTGTGCCCACTTTTACAAGGCTTATATCTCCTGAAATAAATTATGAATGACTAATCTTCTTGTTTGGCAAAAAGGTTTACAGTACCTGCTTATATGAGGCTCATATACATGATTAATGTGACCGTTCTTGTTCCTGATGAATACAGACCTTTTTATATGGAGGGGAAGTAGTCACTTAGGGCCACACCAAGTGACTTCCTGTTTTGAGCAATACATACATCCGGAGAAATAGTGGGAACAAATCATAGTGCTTATTTTTACAGAGTTCATGGATGTGCACAAGTAGGCGAAAAATGTAAGTAAAGTTTAAGACCTCAAAACCTTTTGTATAGGCCTTTTGTGGTTTGTGGTTCTTGTTCTGAAGAAGTCTGTTGAATAAAGAGATGAAAGCTCTTAACAGCATTGGGCGAATCAGCTTTTCCTTTGCAGTATGCTCAGTATCTTTTTAATAGTTTCTTGTGCCTTAGACTTTCCTGCATATTTTTATTACAAACTTGAATTCCAAAAGCCTATGAAGCAGTAACTTTTTAAACTACATCTGACTATCACAGGGAAGGCTGATATTACCTACGTCACCATTCAGGAAGTCCTCAATGGCTGTTTCACTAGTTGTAAGAATAAAAGGTGCTCTAATAAGTTATATGCTGTCATGTCCATCTGTTGAATAAAACAAGCTTACTTTAAGGTGCTGTAGCAGAAACCAATGATAATTTCTTTAGTGTAATACAATGAATTCCCTGTTGTCTGACAGGTTAATAAACCTAAGAATTTCATTTTCTGTGGTCTGTATTAGCTTTGTGCTGCTTAGGAAATGGAGTGAAATAAAGGGTTTTCCATATTCCATTCTGGAAAACAACAAGTTTATAGCTATAACTCATCTAGTTCCCAGGACAAGTAGATGCAACATTTTGTATGACAAGTTTATTTGTTTTAATACCTTGTCTATTTTTGGGTTGCTAAATAAAAATAAAGTATATCCATCCATCAGTAAGTTTTCCCAGATATCTGTATTCCTTGATTTGGGTTTTATGTCCTTTACAGTTATGTTCTTAGTCATATATAATCTATATTGAGCCCTGGACATCCGTATTGTTGTTGTATTTGTGTTTACACTTAGCACACTTCTCACACACCACTTCCACATTGTCATGAAATGTTCTTGCAGTGAATTATAAGGGGCAATTTGCAAATTATGTGAACCAGATGTGACTCTGCCTGCTGTATAGAAGATACAGCCTATATAAAGCAAATCCTGATGGAGATAATTTTAAAGCCAGAGGAATAGAAAGGAGACAAATCACTGAGGATACCCTTCAGACTCGTGTCTGTTTTGGAACAGATACTGTTGTCTGCACCTGAATGTTCTGTTAGATAGCTTCCAAGCCATTTTACAACTTTGGGAATCACATTTACTTTGGTTTTGAAGAAGAGTGGCATCAGCTACAATTTTGAAAGCCCTTTTCAAATCAAGGTATAGTTCACCTGTCAGTGTTTCTCTTTCATGTTCTTAAATATTTCATCAGTTGCAGTATAAATTGCTCTGAACATACTGTAGCTATGGTGAAATCCATCTTGATTTGCTCCAGTGTTTGCTTATACATTACGTTTTTTCTTATATTTCTATTATACTTGGCCCTCATCAGACCAGTAACTAACTTGCATGTACCTCAACAGATACCTGCCACAATTGGAGAGACCACAGATGTTTCTCAACAAGAAATTGCAGAGTACACAAAACAATTCTTACGTGGAAAGACTGAAAGCCCTGTCACTGTATTCCATCTCCTACAGTTTGCTAAGGGGTCACCTGTGCCTGACTTACATGGCAGTCTTTGACTTGGCCGTAACGGAAATGCTACACATTCATAAATCAAACTGGAGGATCACTCGCTCCAGGGATCTTAACCTGACCTCTGACCTGAACAGGTCATGCTGGAGAGATAGATACATCCTGCCCCTCCAGAAGGGTAGCTCCTCTAGTAACATCTCAGATTATAGTGTACCCATTGCCATGCTGTCTCCTCTGTCAAAAATCCTTGAGAAATCTATTCAGGTGCAGCTACTCAAGTTTATTGCTGAAAATAAGCTATTATCTGAAAACCAACATGGATTCTGAAAACCAACATGGATTCTGCCATCATTGCAGTGCCTTTCCCAGCCTCCAAATTTACTAACATCATAACCCTACATGGAATTCAGATAAGCTGCTATCTGCACTTTGCCTAGACCATTTAAAGCATTTGACACAGTGTCATACCTAAAGCACCTTTATAATCTGTCTACTATAGGTCTTGCTAGCTCATCTCTCCTGGTTTCAAAGCTACCTTGAGAACAAATCATAAGCTGTGAAATGACACAGTGACATCTTAGCCTTCCAACCTGTATCAATGGGTGTCCCACATAGTTTATCTTAGGACCTTTGCTGTTTAATGTATTTGTCAGTGACCTTCACACTGCAACCCAACTGTGCCACTATGATCTAGTACACTGAGGGCTCAATTTTGATCTGCTATATTTATCCAGACGTCCTCCTCTTCCATCAAACCATGGCTATCATGCAAACAGTTACTACTAAATCCCAAAACAATGCAAGCTAATATTATTTACCCCTAAGCAACACTCCACATAAAAGCTTTCAATATTATATCACCACATAGTACATAGAACTGGTACACCTTAGTAAACAACTTTGGGTAATCATAGATGAAAATGTGAAATTCAACCACCGCATAAACCAGGAATAAGATTTGAGATGGTGATTGCTTATATTGCTAGACAGTACATACATTGTTGTCATTTTCTCAAGGATGTGAGTTACTACATCTAGCACTATTTTTTCAACTTGTGTATTCCTAGGAGTCTGTTACTTTGGGTAAAATATTGCCCCTTCTATTTATGAGTAATGTCCCCTAGTATTATAAGTTTGTAGTGCACAATAACAGTTTGCCTAGAGTATCCTAATAATACTGATAAATGAGAGATATAACTGAAGCCTGTAAGAGTTTTGGAGTGTCCATTTAACCTAATTATTATGAGAATCTAGACCATCTGTCTATCTGTGTGTCTGTATTTGCTTTATTACATGACATGTACATTCATGTCATGCTGTAGCCTTTTCTCATTATAGCTGCTAGCTCACTACAGTGTCTGGATCCTGTTAGTTTATTCAAGAACAAGGTGAAATCAATAGGTATATGAGGTAACATCTACAGTGAATTTGAGTCATTTTTCTGACAAAGCTATTATTTCCATTTTATAATGAGCAGCCCTTCTGGCCATGTATTAATAATAGTGCGTGCATCCAATTATTTAGTGGAAAGATGTCTTTGTCCTATTGCTTTTGGTATAGTTGTAGCATGGAATCCAGTGTTTGCATGGCTGGCTCCAGCTAGAACTAAAATGGTAGTCATTATTATTAAAACTGGATTTAAACAGATATCTCCTGAGAAATGATGAAGCCAAACCGCAGTCATCATTATGAAAAATTTCTGCAAATTTCGGAGTTGTGGTAAAATCTGTTGTTATTAAGGAGCAGTAATATCTAAGCTAAGTGGTCTGTTATCTTATACCTATATTGTTTGATGAGGTTATAAAGCTCAATTTATAAGGTACAGCAGGTTTTTATTTGCATGTTTTTGACATTTCTAGACAAAAGTTAATCCTAATTCAGAAATTTGGTAGGATACTTGTATACCCATGCTAGTTATTAGGAGAAAGTCCTGCAGTCGGATTATCTTGCCTGCATGAAGTAGTGACATCTACTAAGTATACATGTACTGATCTGCTAATTTAGAGGATGAGGTGTGACTTTGTGAGAAGAAAGGAGTATGAAGAGATAGAGGGGGTGTGCTTTAGTGAGGATTAAAAGAAATGATGGAGGGTTGGAAACGTGGGGTAGGGGAGTGTATCACAACTGCGTTACTGTTCAGAGCAGGGCTTTTTGCCTGTTCACTGCCAAATACAATCAATGAGCAGATTAAGAAGGACAACAGCTGTTTGTTACCATGATGTAGTTCAATGCCAGATTCTTTTTATGGGTGAGTCTATATGTTTGAGTAATATTTTAATGGAAAACAGCCCCTGTTGATTCTTGAATAAGCTTCCATTTGGCTGTGTTATAGTCAGAGATATTACGGACTTTTAGCTGATTAATTATGTATGATGTTTGTGGAAGGAAAAAGAGAAATTTAAAATCAAAATATATGAAAAAAATGCTCCATAGTGTGTGCTGTTTATTTCTCCCTTATGATCTTACAGTAGTATTTAAAGTGCATATACATACAGGAATTGCAATAGACTTTTAAGTGTAAAAACCTAAAAGAGTGGTACTGTAAGGGGTGGGGCATTTCTTCATCTCCACACACAAAGTAACTCGTTCAAGGCTTTCAGTAAATCAGTGTACACAGCAGCTACTTGTTCCACAAAAACAGAGTACCTTACTTAAATAATCGCCTTATGTAAGTGTTCAGTGTGCCTTATAGTTGTCTTTGTTCCTTCTCTTATTCATCCACTTCTTCTGCATACATTTTATACTTGGCTATATTTATTTATTATTTATTTCCAGTGTGATGACCAGGGAGGTCCACTGTATTTATGTATTAAGCAGGTTAGGTTGGTGGAGTTCAATTGCATTCCCATTTTTGGGAGAGGTAAGTATGCAGCTGGGTTTTGAAGTGTTCAGAGTTCTCAGAAACCACTGATCAGTCTTTTATTTAAAAATCATTTTGTTGAAGCATTTAGTGTGCCTGCACATTGAGATTGTTCTTTTCCTTGGCTAGTATGGGACAATCCATCTGTGCTTTTTCCCTGACCCTGCATATAAAATCATATGTCTAGAGGAAGAGAGCTTTACAAGCACCTGGTTTATCATATGCAACATGCTAGATGGAGCCAGAACCTATTCTGACATTCAAAGAGCTGTGAAGCAGAAAGCTAATACTTGATGGTATAGAATGTAGTGCAGGACACACACACATGCACATATGCACACGCACATACATGCACAAATACACATGCACACACACACTCGCAAGCACATGTACATGCACACATATGTATACGTGCACACACATGCACATGTATATATATATATATATATATATATATATATATATATATATATATATGTGCACATATGCACACACGCAGAAGTACACATACGCACATGCACATATACACATGCTCCACACACTCACACACACACACACACACACACACACACACACACACACACACACACACACACACACACACACACATATATGTGCCACTTGAAAGTTGGACTTCCCAGCAATTGTAGGATCCCCAAACATCACTGTCTTTGGGGTATGTGAATAAACTGGAGCACCAGCAAAAAACAAAGTAGACACAAAGGATTAGTAATAATAAATTATCCTTATGTTTTGGAAGTCACTAACTAAACAATCTTGAACCCAATAATTAATATGTATCATCTAATGTCCTCAGTTTTCTAAATGGCATCACAGATCTTGCTGATTTTAATAAGCTAGTGGTAGCAGTACTCCATCTAAACAAGATGGAAATTATCCACCCATGAGACCCATAGTAGCTGGCAGGAATTGGTGCACTGAATCCATTTCTATTTTTTTAGAAAAAACACTAAGGAACCTCATTAACCAAACAAGTCACATTTTGAAAGATACTGAACAGTTTGTTAAAGATCTTTATACATTTGCACATGATAGAGCACAGCCTCTATGTACACCACTTTTGTTAACAACACTAGATGTTACTTCTTTATTTACAGTTATACCGAATTATTTTGGTATTAATAGTGTTATTGAATTGATGGCTGAAAGTGGGAAGTATGAAAGTAGGTTTATGGATTCTATATGCTTATCACTAAGACTTGTATTGGAAAATAATGTTTTTGTCTTTAATGATAAATTCTATTGGCAATGTCAAGGCATTGCCATGGGAATATCATGCACCAACAGCTATGCAAATGCTGTGATGTTAAGATGGGAAAAAGTTATTCTGGAGAGTAATGAGTTTAAAGATAATATAAAATTCTATCGTAGATTTGTGGACAACCTTTTCTTGGTCTGGAGGGCTCGATTGATGTATTTTTAACTTTTGTAGAATATAATAACACCACTACTAGTTTTTTGAAGTTCACTGTAAACTACTCTTATAGGGTGGTGAATTTTCTGGAGAGTAATGAGTTTAAAGATAATATAAAATTCTATCGTAGATTTGTGGATGACCTTTTCTTGGTCTGGAGGGCTCGATTGATGTATTTTTAACTTTTGTAGAATATAATAACACCACTACTAGTTTTTTGAAGTTCACTGTAAACTACTCGTATAGGGAGGTGAATTTTCTGGATGTCACTGTGCTACAAGACTTAAATGGTTGTTTGAATGTTAAGTTATTTAGAAAGGAATGTCGTGTTAATAACTTATTATGAAGAGACAGCATGTATCCACAATTTATTTTTAAGAATGTAGCACAGAATCAATTTTTAAGGGCTTCCAGATTAAATGCTAATGTAGATGATTTTACTAAACATCTTAATAAGACAAAAGATGAGCTTGATGAAAGAGGTTATAAACCCTACCTGATTAATCAAGGTATGCAAACCGTAATGAAATTAAGACAGAGTAAAGCCAAGCCTTATTTCTCTAAACATATGGCAGATAAGATGAGTTTGAAACATGCCCAGAATCCGCAACCCCTTAGAATTTGTTTTAGCTACTCTAGGAATATTAAGCATTACACTGACATTATTAATAAAAATTGGGGTATTTAACTTCTGATATGCAGATAAATAAATATATAGGGGCATACCCACAGTTTACCTTTAAGAATCAAAAATCCTTACGCAGGCAGCTATGTTATCCTAAAGAACAGTTTACATCAAGTACTATTAAAGGTACTAGACCCTGTGACAAGTGCAATTTCTGTAGTTCTATTGATACTAGTATATATTTTTAGCATCCGGATACTAGCGAGACCTTAACTTTTACTATTAATGCCAGATGTGACTCTCAACATATAGTTTACCTTGCCACATATAGAACTTGTAGGAAGTTCTACGTTAGGCAAAACTGATAGGTTTTTTAGAGATAGGATTAGGGAACACTTATATCATATAAGGAAAGGTAGTTCGTTTAATGCCCTTGCTAGGCATATTAAGGATACTAGTGTGCAACATTTTTTTTCATTTAGGGCTATAAGAAGGATATCTGAAAACATAAGAGGAGGAGATATTAAGACACAAACTGAAGCTTTAGAGGCTAGGTGGATAATCAGGTTAAGAGCAACAAAGGGACATGGCTTAAATGAGCATATTCCCTTAAGGCCCACACTGAAATATTAACCTTTACATAAATGAATCATTTTTATGTATATGTTATAAATGTATTTTTAAATGTGTTTTTTATATGTGTTTTATACACACGTTATATTGTTTTTATGTTTTTCTGTATATTATATTTTAGGTACAATATGTCTTTAAATTTTAATTGAAGCAATTGAATGATTAGTATAAATAGAGATGCAAGTAGTTTATGTTAGTACACCTGAAGAAGCCTATTTGGTGAAAGCACTTGTGTCCTGTGTTTTATAATAAATGTTTGTACAGCCTGGAGCCTTACCTCTGTTCTTTTGCTGGTTCTGCAAAAGATGGAAATTATGTTCCTAGTCTGAAGACATTCAGAAATGTTAAATGTAATTATTAGAAGTTTGCTGAAATGTGTTGTAAAATGAACTCAGAATTTTTGTTAGCCTTGATCAAATAGATTTCTGGGGAATGTAGTCTTCCAAACATTATATTGTTTTTATAATGAAGTAGTTGTGAAGAAGGTCATACATTGAAGGGAGATGAGGAAAATATGCTCATCTATATTACATGAAATGTTGTACTTTCTTGTTACTTATGGTAAAATGTTTTGAGTAATATGACATTATATTGACTTATATTTTTCAGTTTACTCGCTGCTTCATCTTCTGATTTTGCATTTTGGCCTGTACTGTTTTCCCTTACATGTCAGTTTGGAAGCTTTATGTGAGCCATTTTTTCTTCTATAACCAGACAAACTTTACAAAAGTTTTACATATTTGCAGATATATTACAATGTTTTGCAAGAGTCCATCCATTTGACTAAGTACTTGTCACCTGACATGCATGAGATGGATTTAGTTGTAACAGGGTATGGTATATAACTTGTTTGCAGATGCTACTAACCTTCCAAAGAATCTAAGATGCAAAATATGCCACTTGTAAGTAAAATATATTTTTCTGACGCCGTGTTTATTAATATTTTAAATAGCATGGTAGCTCATCAGAATTATGTCATCCCTCAAGCTGTGTCTGCGATTGGTGACTTAATTTTAAGAATGCCTGTAGAAACAATTTCAAACATTTTTAATGCTCTTTGGGTAGCACAATGGTGCAGCTGTTATCATTGCTGCCTCACACAGTACCTGGCTCTCCAGATATTTTAATGGTTTTGGTTCTTCCATTACAAAGTTAGGTTCTTATTCTTAGATTTCCTTCCACATCTTGAAAAAACAGGTAAATTGGTGATGCTTCATATTGCTCCACAAATGTGTGTGGGGGAGGGTGCATGATTTTTCTAAGCACATGGAAATGTGTGATTGCATCCTCTCATCATCTGATAATCCCATACAGAATTATTTTCTGCCTTTTGCTTATTATCTGCTAGTATAGACGCTTGATCTCCATATTCCTGAATGGAATAAACTGGATATTGAAAGTGAATGATTGGTTGAATGAATACAGCTTTTATGCTGTCTCTGTATAGGTATAGCTGTCCTCATGACATTTCTTTCTTTCTATTTAAGACCGTGACTAATAGGATTAATTGTCAGAAAAACAGCAATGTCTGAAATGTAATGTCATTGTTATCTTAAAAACAGTGCTGCCAAAAATAAGAAGCCCTATAGTATCATGTGGGATTCTACTTGGTTCAAGAGATAGTACCATGACTTATTTGAAGAATAAAGGAACAACTGAGAATTTTAATAATTACCGATAAGTTTTTTTTTCTACTGCATGTAGGATACAAATGTTCTTTTTTTATTGCAAAGGAAGTCTTTTGACCAATGTTCTTTACGAAGGTAAAACATATGGGAAGGCACTTGCTTTAGGCAGTTTAGCTGGAAGGAAAAGGACCCCCAGAGAGGAGATTTTTCTTTACTTTAGACACATTCTCTGGAAAAGACAAGAACTCTTCACAATGGCTTATGGAACATTTGTGTCCACATAGAACATTAATTCCTACCCACATCGCTTTATTTCTGTCCACCATTTGGAAACAGCTGTGGGAGCTGAACTGTAAAGCTCTTAACCAACTGGAATCTCATTTCAACATGTCAGTGGGTAGTGGAGTGTAGGATATGGGGTAAAAGGTAGAGCTTTGCATGAAATCCATAATTCCACCCATTGTGCAGATGCTCCAAAGTATTTCTTCCACAGTAACAAAGTCATAGCTGGTGTATATAAAGCCTGATGCCAATCACAAATCTGTTGCCGTTCTGCTGTAAATTGTAAGTTGAGCAAAAAAAAAGAAGTCCTCTATTTCAGTGCTAAAAGAAAACAAATCTCTTTCTACTTTTAAAAGCTGCTGCAAATCACTTGTTAACACAAAGCTCTGAAACTTTTCAGTCATGACTCCCCCCCCCCAAAAAAAAAAGTCAGTACTGCACTTACAAATTAGTATTTGCCAGTCTTACTCCCAACACCTTGAACCAGAATTGGCTGCCTATTTGCTTCACCTTAGCTACACCTCTGCACAGCAATAAATCTTCTAGTAAATACCAAGGAAAAATGCAGTATAAATGGTGTCATCTCCTTCCAAGTTGGCGAAATGATTCCCTTTGTATTTGCTTACAGCACTGATGGTGTACTTTAGGTGTCCATAGCCAGCAGTTGTAGCTGGCAGACTGAAAAGCACCCCTTTTATTCTGTGACGAATGACTGCTTGATCCAGATATGATTAACAGTACTTGCCTGGCCCAGATACTGTTAACATATCAGTAGCTGTACCAAATATAAATATCCGTTCCATTTTTAGATTACTGCGACTCACACCAAAAGAGAAGAGCCTAGATCTTGTTGTGCTGTCAGCAAGAAGTGATTTTATAGGACTTAGTGTATAAGAGAGCTCTTTTTCCACCAACACAGTGTGCAAGAGATAGCATCTCTTATCTGGTGGACATAGGCTTAGAACAACATGTTGGCCATCAGTTTGAGTCAACGTGCATTCAGCCTTTAGAATATTCTGCATGATCACTGAGATATGAGGCTATATGGGTTACTTCCCTCCAAGGAAACAATAACCAGCTAGCTTCAAAGAGCTCTGCCTCCCCCTCCCCCGATTCCTTCACTCTCATTGTCTGTTCCAGTGTATGTGCATGGGATAACCAACGTCGCTGATGCTGGGATTGACTCCGGGAGATTCTGCTCGAGGTAACCCAGGCAAAAGACCAGTAGATTAAGCAGATGTCCCTCTATCAAGTCGGTCTTCTTCTGCTTTAACTCCTATTAAAGAAAACAAAAAGTTAAACCTTGGTCTTCTGATGAAGTTATTGCTATGAAAAAAGTTGAGTTTTTTATCTTGGCTAGACAAGCATTACAGACGGTAAATCCTTGCATGCAGAAGCCTTTACAGATGAGCATTCCTGTAAAATTATTCCGGAGGCAACTGGGTCTGATTATTGTGATTTTGACAGAGATGGGGTTTCCAACTTTGAATCTTGAGGAAAACTTTAATTCTTATCCTTCTGTGGAGGAATTTTCTTTTAATGAGACCATTTCCAGAACGAATGAGGTATTTTATGGGAAAAAGTAGATGTTTGCCTTGAACTGGGAAGATGTTATGAATTGTTACAAAAGGCTATACCTCATTCCTCTCCTATCTCTCCTATACTGACAGCCTTTGAGGATGTGATGAATACTGGTTGTATTCATTCTGATACCAAGCCATCAAGTCTCTAAAAAAATTTAATAAGCTGCATAAGATATGTCAGGATAATAAATTTATCTTCTGATACCTCAGGTCAAGCCCAGCTGCCAATTCAACTGCATGTCATACTAGCAACATATGATTATCCAGGTTTTTTGGGTTTATAATACCATGATGGGAATGGACCTCATTCCTAAGTCAAAGTATGATTAAAGTTCATGAGACAGAATTGGAATTACCTAGACATAGTAAAGCCTTGCTGAGTCTAATTATGGTGGCTGCCAAAATATCAATTTCTAGAAAATGGAAATCAAAGTCTAGTCCAAGTTTACTAGAAGTAGTGAATATAGTAACATAGATAAAAGAACTGGAATTGGGATCTTTAGAAAAGGGAAGGAGCAAATTACACAGGAAAAAAATGGGAACTGTGGGAACAATATATGCAGTGTAGGAATGAGGTTTAAGAGGCAGGATTTGAATGAGCCATATAATGCTTAACATACAATGACTAGATGGTTTATAAGTGATGTATGATGTTTACAACTACAGTTGTTTCAATGGTGTCTGTGATGTAAACAGTAACTAAAGTGATATAATTTTGTATGTTTTTCATTTATATAAATATAAGATTTCCTTTGTCGTATGTGAAAACTTAATAAAGATGTTTGGGGGAAAAATGTTCATGAGATTAATATTGCTTCAGTCTTTGATGTTAGCCAAAAGTGTTCTTTGCAGCAAATGCAATGTACCCAGAATTGACTCCTGCAGTTCATACAGAGTTACATGTACCGGTAACAATCTATGAATGACTGTAGATTCTTCAGTATTAGACTCTTTGCTGTTACTACCACAGGAACTATCTGGCTATCCTTCTTCCACATTGCCCTAATTTTTGCCTGCAAATCCTGGTATTTTATGATGTTGTATCTCTCTCTGTACATGAGACACTATCACTAGGTGTAGCAATTTCAATGTTCACTGCTACTTTGGTCATCTTTTCATGAACTACTACATCTGTTTTTTTCACATCTATTTTCTGAACTATTCATAATGGGTGATCCCGTGTGATATAAACTTCATCATTCTCTATAATGCTTTGAGGCTCATGTTTCCAATACTTCTAAGCTACTTCAGTATTGTAATGTTTGTACAATCCCCAATTCAACAGGCTTCCCCCATTATTATGCCTTTTGTATACAGGCTTTCTGCCATTAGTGTATCAGACCCACCAACAAGATGTGAGACTGTTAGAAAAATATGTATTAATGTGTGTATGCTTAATGCCAATTAATAATCAAATGAATTAATACGCTTTTCATTCTATTTTTCATGCACTATGTTATATATAAATTGAGTTTCATATGAGACTGAAAAAGATGCTTTTTGAAAACTGCAGTATACTTTCTGAAACTTGCAAGATGCCCTCTGATCTAGTAACTGCTAGCACAGCAATATTCATGTTTATGCCTTTTGGAAATGTACTTGAGAAGCAGGTGCTTATCTGCTAGGTCAGGAACGAATGAATGAACAATACTATATTCTGTAAATGTAATGATCTTAAACAATCAGCTCTGTTCGAACCATGAGAACATGTGCAGCTGCAGTAACTTAGAGATAAAGTAGACAAAGGATTATTAGAGAAATGAACTGTTAGCATTGTGCTTGAATTAGCCATAGTACCTTGAATGGTAACATAACATGTATCTAACTGGTAGTAATCAAGGCCATGTTGTTTTCCTCAGGTAGTTTCACATAAAAATTGATAAATCAGCAGAAATTCATGGGAATGATGGTCAACAGATGATGATGAAGAAGGTGGTAATCTGTTACGTCAGCTTGGTAGGCCATGTCTAGTTAGTGAATGTATAAAAATGAAAGTATTTCCTGTTTCTAGTTAGACAAACTCTGTAATAGCACGTTTTTGTCTCCTTGCTGCAAGATTAAAGTGCCTTAACCTGAACCTACCGTGTTTTGATAATTTTTAAAGTATAATTTTCTTTTGACAGTTTGGTCCTTCGGACCGGAAAGTACCTCTCGCTCTAGGCCTAGATCAGAATTGGGCCCGGTGGCATGCATCCGTACGGAGAAGAGGCCAAATCGGCTCTTCTGTCTTGAAAGACCTCCGACTGAATTGTCGTTCGAAAGAGGCCAGCCACTGTTTCTGATCTAGTATTGGAGGACGAGTCAATGATCCGGTGGATCAACTCACGGAGGGTCACGTAAGGAGGAATTACCTTATTTCTGTTTTAAGATCAGGGACTAGTTACAGAACTGTTTTTGTCAGGAAGATTTGCATGTGCAGATCAGGGACAAAAAAGGGGTTACTGTTTTGTCATAGATCAGGGAAACAGGATAGGTAGGCAGTTATTCTAGATAAACTGTGAAAAGGTATAGAACCGTGGTACCACGTGATAAGAAGGGTTACGTAACAATTTACAGCTTAGCCAAGGCAACAATGGGAAATCAGTGTACGAAAAGTTCCCGAGACCCGCCCCTAACTGAAGACGTGAAATATATGCAATTACAGCGTGCCGACAATGTTAAGTATTATTCAAAATGGGTTGATAAGTATAAATTTGATGGTAATTTAGATAAACTCGCACTTATTAAACTCGTCAGGCAACTAAAAACAGACGCAAAAGGTAAATTAAAAAAGCAACGACAATTAGGAGTCCCTCAGGTGCATAGGTGGCTTGAGGAAGCAAATCGCAGGGAACAAAAGATAAAAAATTCAAAAACGATGTTCTTAGACAAAGAAGATAATAACTTGGTAATAGCAACGGCCCCTCCTTCGCCCCCTCTGCTTCCCTTACCAGAATATGAAGGGTGTGGGCAAGCTGATCCACCTCCGCTATACCCAGCTGTTTCCACAGCATCAAAACCATTTGTCAGGGATCCTATCGAGACAAGGTCTCGAACACGCAACTTGAGAAGGGAGATTGAACTATGTGAAATAAATAGGAATTCACATGCTATGAGTAAGGAAGAAATATGTCCACTCATAGAAGTACCTAATCCTCAGGCAGGACAGGCAGGACAGGATCCGACTCTTTTAGTTTATAGGCCGTGGAAGATATCCGGAAAGCCACGGAGGGAATTCCCCATCCGAAAGTGAATTTTAGAAAATTTGTAGAAGACTTACAGGGTATGAGATTAAGTTACCATTTGAACGGAGAAGAAGTAGAAAAAGTAGTTAGACAAATTGTAGGTCCAGATTGGCACATGATCAGTGGCGACTGGAATCCTCGTGGCACACAGCTTAGACCACTCCCACATACTAATGCAGAATTGGATGGCAGAGTAAAAGGTCTGACAGACCGAATCTCTGAAAAGTGGAAGCCTAGGGCTGATTGGACTTGCATTAATCAGTGCATTCAACAAGAAGGTGAAACAGTTGATAGATATTATGCTAGATTATTAGAGTGTTTTAATAACCACTGCGGAATGCAGATACCAGAAAACCAGACACAAGATTCCCCTTATGAGCAACAGCTAAAGAATGCATTCTTGAAGGGTAGTATAACTCCCATTAGCAGCTTTATTACAAAGCACATGGTAGATCATCGTACGAGTAGATTGCAGCCATTACTCGAATATGCTAGACATGCAGAGAGACATTTTAATAGTAAAAAGAAAAATAAAACTCAAGTATTTTCAGCAGAAGATGGGTCAGAAGTATTTGTAGTACAAACTGGGAGAAAGGGTAAGAAAAATACCCAGGGAAATAAACAATCTGACAAGCGATCAGAAGATTTTGAAGAAAGGAAGAAAAGAGGTGAATGTTTTAAATGCGGGAAAAAAGGACATTTAGCAAGGGATTGCAGGCTAAATAAGAAGGCAACTACAGAAAATAAGGAGGATGAGGAATGACTATATGATAGTCAGGAATCACTAAATGGAAATAAACAGGAAAAGACAAGTACAAATGTGATAGCAAGGGTAGAGGATGTGACAGAAGGGGTAGAGGATGTACATGAATTTGCAGACATTGAAGAAAATGAAATTTTGGACTTAGCCTTATTGAGCCTAGAGCTTTACTTAGCAGATACAAAACCGGAAGTGACGCTTCTGGTAGAGGGGAGGGAAGTCAAATTTTTGTGCGACTCAGGGGCTTCACGGACCCTGATACACCCTTCCAAATTACCGGAAGATTCAGAATCACCAGATTATATACTAGTGAAAGCAGCTAATGGACAGCTGTATCGGGAGCCACTCTCCCATGACATAGCGATAACAGAGCCCATTTCAGGAATGACCCAGAAAAGTAAAATTGTAGTTTCTGCAAAATGCCCAGTAAACCTTTTGGGTAGAGACTTAATGCAGATATTTGGCATAGCCATAGTTCCAACCATGCAGGGTATGGAAGCACAGCGACAAATGGATACTTTTGTAGTGCAACCGGAGGGTGAGACATATTATTGGTACAGCCAGGACTTGGTTACGACTGGTCCAGGGGCAGTAACCGAAGAACTGATGAACGTAGCCATCAGTAAATCCCCCTCCCTCGACATTGACAAACAGCATTTGTTGCATTGTACTCTATATTACTGTAATAGACCAGGACCTGATAAAGAATATGAGCAGGAATTGTTTCAGAACCATGCAAACAGACTAGTGTTACAAAACTTGTACTGGGACGCAGAAGGAAACAGTGTAGTAAGCTGTTCATTGCCCCAGGAATTTTTAGCACTTTACAAATCTAATCGATTGCCACATGTTAGCTTAACTAAGAATAGAAATTTGAAATGGGCAAACTTAGGAGAAAAAGTCACAAGGTGGGAAAAGCAGACAGAATTAGAACTCTCCGAACAAGGAGTACAGAAACAGAAATTGAATTGGATAACACAGACACATCCAGCTGTGCACTCACAGGCTAGTGAGAATAGCTGAGTATTACCCTTACTGGAGGAAGAGGAAAAAGCCTTGCGAAACATACCAGAGACTCTCTGGTCAACAGGGAAATCAGATGTAGGACTTATACGAACAGCAGGACCAGTTACTATTATGCCAAAGTCAGAATTTAGACCTCGGAAAAGACAGTATCCCCTGAGAAAGGATGCAGAGATAGGGATTAAACCTATAATAGCAGCCTTACTTAAGGAAGGAGTCTTAATAGAATCTCCTGATTCACCATGTAATACACCCTTATTTCCTGTCAGGAAAGCAAACGGGGAATGGCGTATGGTCCAAGATTTACAAGCTGTAAATAATGCAGTTATACCCAGGGCACCAACGGTGCCAGATCCACATACCTTACTGAATGATTTAAAACCTCAGCAAAAGTATTTTTCTGTGGTAGATATTAGTAATGCATTTTTCTCAATACCGATACACCCCGACAGCCAACATTGGTTTGCATTTACATTTCAGGGGAAACGGTATACATATATGAGATTACCACAGGAATATTGTGAAAGTCCAACAATATTTGCACAAGAAATGGCAAGCAACCTGGCGGGATTTATCCCACCGAAAGGTAGTCAGATTTTACTTTATGTAGATGACATTTTGCTGGCAGCCCCCACCCAGCAAGAATGTAAAGAGGACACCGTAGCATTATTACAGTTTCTAGCTACTCAAGGACACAAAGTAAACAAAAACAAACTACAACTTTGGAGAAAACAAGTTAAGTACTTAGGATATGTAATATCCAAAGAAGGTAGAATATTAGATGAAGATAGAAAAACAGCAATATTACAAGCACCTAGACCAACTACCAAGAAGGAAATGATGTCCTTCCTGGGAACTACTAACTTTTGTCGGAGTTGGATACCAAATTATGCTTTGGAATCTGCTCCACTGGCTAATTTAATATTCAAAAAGCCGATGGCGACACAGGAATTATTACAATGGACACCAGAAGCAGCTTTCTGCAAGCTGAAACAACTGATAGCATCATCCTTAGTTTTAGGATTACCAAACTATCATAAGCAATTTTTTCAAACTGTAGACTGTAAGCAGGGTTATATGACATCAGTATTGACACAGCAGCATGGGGACAAGCAATGCCCCATAGCTTACTATTCATCACAGTTAGACCAAGTGGCGCGGTCCCTGCCCCACTGTGTACAAGCAGTAGTTGCAGTTGCAATGGCAGTGCAGGCTTCGGCCTCAGTAGTGTTATTCCACCCTCTCACATTGAGAGTGCCTCATGCAGTCGCAATTATTTTACTGCAAGAAAAAGTAGCATATCTTTCTCCTGCTAGACATCTTTCCTGTATGACTATACTGTTGAGCCAACCTCATATGACAATTGAACGATGCACAACTTTGAATCCGTCAACCTTGCTTCCAACCCCTGCAGATAGCAAACCGCACTGCTGCCTGCAGGAGATTGAGCAAAAAACATTACCTAGACAAGACCTTACAGATGTTCCCTTGGATGATGCCGAGGTGACATACTATGTGGACGGCTCATGCAGGAGGGGTCCTACAGGACAGATCCTAGTGGGGTATGCAGTCGTTTCTGATACTGAAACTTTAGAAGCAAAATCTTTATCACACAATTTATCTGCACAAGCAGCAGAATTGATTGTCTTGACAAGGGCATGTACCTTAGCAAAAGGTAAGAAAGTGAATATTTATACTGACAGTCAGTATGCTTTTTCTACTGTACATGTTTTTGCACAGCAGTGGAAAAATAGAGGAATGATAACATCTACTGGTAAACCAATTATTCATGCGCAATTCATTTTAGATTTATTAGACTCTATTCAGTTACCTCAAAAAGTAGCTATTTGCAAATGCGTAGCTCATACTAAGCAACAGGATAGGATTTCAAAAGGTAATGTGCGGGCTGATACAGCTGTGAAGCAGGCAGCTTCAGCCTCAGAAGCCTTTCTTTTGAGTGAGGAATTACAACCCTCTGAGATTTTAGATTTAGAAATGTTAAAAACAATGCAGACACTTACTACAAATGTAGAAAAACAGAAGTGGATAAAACGAGGAGCAATCCTTGAAAAGGGACTGTACATCTCCAAGGAAAAGAAACCAATTTTGCCATCTAACTTGTTTAGATATGCAGCTTTGTTGAGCCATGGGCAGAGCCATGTCTCAACAGGGGGGATGGTACAGTTAGTGAATTGAGTGTTTACAACCTATGGATTTACAAATTACACAAAAAATTTTTGTGCAGCATGCCATGTTTGTAACAAGCATCAAGGGGCATTGAAGCCTAAGCAAGGGAGTTTCCCTACACCACCGTATCCGTTTCATACTATTTGTATGGATTTCATAGAACTGAATAAATGCGAGAATAAAAAGTATTGCCTTATCATTATAGATATGTTTTCCAAATGGGTGGAAGCTTTTCCAACTAAAAATCCAGATGCAGCTACTGTTGCAAAGGTCCTTGTTAAAGAAATTATACCCAGATTTGGTATACCAGAAAAGATATATAGTGATAACGGTACACATTTAGTGAACCAAACAGTACAGCAACTTAGTCGTTATTTTGGAATATCGTTAAAAAATCACTGTGCTTATCACCCCCAATCTGCAGGGTTAGTAGAGAGGCATAATGGGGTGTTGAAGAATAAACTTAGGAAGCTGATGAGTGAGACACAAAAGAACTGGGTGCACTGTTTGCCTTTAGCACTGTTGAGCATGAGAACTGTTCCAAATGCAAAGGGATTGACTCCTTTTGAAACTTTGTTTGGGAGGGCATATTATACACCTCAGTGGAAACCTCTCATGTCTGCAGAGCAAGAGGCTGACAGTTCACTTGCAGGGTATATGAGGCGATTTTTGAATAACAAACTTTTGCAGTTAAATTCTGTTTCAGATAAAGAGCAACCAAAATCGGAAGCACCAGTAGCCCCAGGCACCTGGGTCTGGGTGAAGATTGTGAAGCGAAAGAACTGGAGTTCTCCGAAGTGGGAAGGACCGTACCAGGTACTACTGTCGACACCCACTGTAGTCAAGATCACGGAGCGAGCTTCCTGGATTCATTTGACGCACTGTAAACTGGTTAAGAACTTTGAATTGGACAAAAACTTTGTTACTGTTGTACAACGAGAACATAATGGCCAGGTATAGAGTGAATAGAGACATTGAGCAACCTCAGAAAACTTGTATGATCATTTTAATAACTATGCTAATCACACTGTTATTTTTGTTGTGGCCACTTCTTTTTCCTGCCATGAAAGTTGAACTGATTAAACGTAATGAACCAAACATAGACTGGCATCCAAACTTTAACACTTATCAGGCAATTACACGTGTGTATGCTGAGACTTTTAATGTTTCAAACTGCTGGGTCTGCACGGCCATACCAACAGCATACGGGGGTTTATTGATGGCTGCTACCCCCCTAGGGGTCAATGAGACCTGGGAAAAATCTGGTTTTTGACACAGTTGCTATTAAAGCACATAATAAGGTAGCACTGTATTTGCCTGTAACACAAAAAGGAATTGTATGTTTTTACAAAAATGATACCATCCAAGTGGGATGGAGTAAGTGTAATGTCACAGTACAGTATAAATGTTATAAAAAATCAAATGATTTAGGTGGATCTTGTAGTACAGATTATGACTCATTTCTGAAATCTATGCATAAGACTCTTGATCAGGTACAATGTAATCCTGTACTTTTCAAACAGTTATCTGTAATAGATAGGAAAATGTTTCATGCAGGGCAGTCATTTCGTAACAAAGTAACAACTAAAGTAGAGGACTGTTATTTTGTGTGTGGTAAAAAAGCATATAAATGGTTACCTGAGAATTGGTCTGGCAGTTGTTTTTTGGGGTACCTGGTCCTGGCCATCCAACACACTGCAGTTTTGCCTCAGGGAAATATTCGAAATACCCGAGATGTAACTAAAAAGACTGTTAAGAAACCTGAGAATCCAGTGGGACAGATCGAAGCGGGCTGGAAAGACCATAATAATGTGGGAACCAAACTTGCGCACATGGACTTGAGTGATGCTGTCATATCCTGGGCAGGTATATTACCTGCATATGGTGCAGTTAAATCAATATGGGAGCTGCGAAAACTGTCAAAACTTCTCGAAGTAATGAGTAATGCGACTTTTTCTGCTCTTGAACTGATAACTGATGAACTGAATGCCATGAGAACTGTAGTACTCCAAAACCGAATGGCTCTTGACTTCACCCTAGCGGCGAGGGGTGGGACGTGCGCTTTAATCAAAGAAGAATGCTGTGCATTTATTCCTGATCATCAGCATGAGATTAACGATCATCTCGAGGTGATTCAGCAAGCGTCAACCATGACCAAGCCAGGCCCAAACCCTCTGACAGACTTTTTCCAGAATGTATTTGGGGGGGTGGGGTTCCATCCTAATGAACATATTGATTGCCATTGGGGTAGGATTACTCCTAATAGGAGTTTGTGTTTGTTGTGGAATCCCCTGCATGAAGAAATTAATCAAAGAATTCATAGATATATCAGTATCTGAGACTATGTATCAAAGTACTGAATTTGAAGAGCTGCTAGAATGTGAAACACTTTCATAAAAGTTTAAACTGAATGACTTTCTTAACTGCAAATCCTGGTTGGAAGAGGTTAGGAAAAGAAGCAAACTGTTTATTCTTTTTTGAAAATAGAACTAAAAGTATTAACAGGAGGGAAATGTTAGAAAAATATGTATTAATGTGTGTATGCTTAATGCCAATTAATAATCAAATGAATTAATAAGCTTTTCATTCTATTTTTCATGCACTATGTTATATATAAATTGAGTTTCATATGAGACTGAAAAAGATGCTTTCTGAAAACTGCAGTATGCTTTCTGAAACTTGCAAGATGCCCTCTGACCTAGTAACTGCTAGCACAGCAATATTCATGTTTATGCCTTTTGGAAATGTACTTGAGAAGCAGGTGCTTATCTGCTAGGTCAGGAACGAATGAATGAACAATACTATATTCTGTAAATGTAATGATCTTAAACAATCAGCTCTGTTCGAACCATGAGAACATGTGCAGCTGCAGTAACTTAGAGATAAAGTAGACAAAGGATTATTAGAGAAATGAACTGTTAGTATTGTGCTTGAATTAGCCATAGTACCTTGAATGGTAACATAACATGTATCTAACTGGTAGTAATCAAGGCCATGTTGTTTTCTTCAGGAAGTTTCACATAAAAATTGATAAATCAGCAGAAATTCATGGGAATGATGGTCAACAGATGATGATGAAGAAGGTGGTAATCTGTTACGTCAGCTTGGTAGGCCATGTCTAGTTAGTGAATGTATAAAAATGAAAGTATTTCCTGTTCTAGTTAGACAAACTCTGTAATAGCACGTTTTTGTCTCCTTGCTGCAAGATTAAAGTGCCTTAACCTGAACCTACCGTGTTTTGATAATTTTTAAAGTATAATTTTCTTTTGACAGAGACTGCTTCCAATTCTGTTTTATGAAACCTGCCTTTGTCTGTTCCTCCAACATATTCAAGGGACTTTGTAAACCAATGTGTACATAGTCCACTATCCTGGGCTACCAATGTTAAACCTTTGTCTTTTGACTTAAATTTACCTCTCCTTAACCATTCCTGTGTTAGATCCTGATCAACATGAGGTTGTTCCTGGAGACTTATGTACTTGCAACTATATTTATGCATTTTCTACATTTCTTGCCTTCTCATCTGATCTATCACCTTGTATTCTTTCTTTCTTTTTTTGGCACATTCAGTTGCTGCCTGTATTTTATCTACTTCTGGTTTCATTTCCATTCCCACTTGCTTATGCTAAACTAAGCAGGGAAGTCATCATAGATTTGTTCTCCTCGTGTTTTAAAACTTTCACTATGTTTGGATCTTGTGAGGTCAGCCGATATGTATGCCATCCTACAGCTGCAGATCTACACATGTAATTGATTACGAGGAGGCCCATACCTTCCTTAGAATGCGGATTGATTTCGAGGAGGCCCATATCTTCCTTAGAATGTGGATTGCTCTATCTTGGTATACACAGATTTTTATAAGTATTTGATAAGCATGAAACATTTTTCTTGTTTTTCTGTCCAACTTATTCAGTACTCTTGGGGGCTAGTCAGTCATCCCGAATCTATGAATTAGACCAGGAAAAGCAGATTGGTTTACTGCTTGGACTTTGTTTCTAGGGTTGCTTTTACTATTAATTTTAGTCTTTTAAAATATTCCTTACTGAGCTTTGTTTGCATTTGTTCATGTTTTATTATTGATCCTTCATCAGTTCCCAAATATTTATACACTCCCTCTTACTCAAGTTCCTTTATATCACATTCCTGTCCCAGGTTGATATTTCCTGGTGCTGCAGCTTTCCTGCATTATAGGTTGTTTTTGCACATTTGTCAAGACCAAAGGACATGCTTATCATCTGCGAACACTTACAGTTGTGCTTTCAGTTCTTCATCTGATGAACTGTAGAGTTTTAAATCATCCACAAAAAGAAGATGAGAATTATTTATACTTTGTTGTTTTCTGTGAGCCAAATGATAGCCATGACCAAATCTGTTAAGTAGAGAGTGTAATGGGTTAAAGGCAAGACAAAAGAGCAGCAGTGACTAAGAGTCACCCTGGAATACCCCCCTTTGAATTTTTATCCCTGGAATGATAATTTGTCCTTTGTCATGACTTAACTGCAAAGTGGTTTGCTACTGTTTCATGGTCACTGTAATATAATTGATCAATGTACGGCGTATTTTATACATGTGTAAGCATTCTTTTATCCATGAATATGGGATACTGTTATTTTTTTTGTAGTCTATCCATGCCATACTTAAATTCTTCCCCCTTTTTACAATTTTTCATTATGACTTTATTCAACAACAAATGATCTTTTGTTCTGTATGACTTTCTTTTGTTCTTTTTTGTTATGTTGCCATGATTGAGTTTTCTTCTAAATGACTAAACTCTGTCAACATCAATTCCAGTGTATAGTTTATACATTATTGGAAGGCAAGTTATTGGTCTATAACTTTTAGGATAGCTTGCAGGGTCACTGTTAAGGGGAAGTATTGTTTTTCCTGTTGTTAATCAGGTTGTTGTCTGTTAGGAATGCACATATATATAGTTCTTATTCATGGCTAAATCTTCATGTAAAGATGTTAATACTTTTAGCCAGAAGTTAAGTACTGCATCTAGACCTGGGGTTTTCCAGTTAGGAGCTTTTCATAATTTTGTTTCAATTTCACTGGCTGTTACTTCATTCCATTTCATATCCTCTGCATTTGAACTTCATATTCTTTCTTTTACTTCTTGTATCCATTCAGCAATGCTGTTATGTTCCACAGGATCTTCATAGTTATTTCTCCAAAACGTGTCTATTTCTTACTTTTTTTTGGTAGTATTGCTATTCCTTTTTGCCATATTTCCCAGTTCTCTAGAAAACTTTTTTGAGACATTAGTAAATTGCTTATTTTGTACTTTTCCTTTATATTTATCTGCATATCTTCTATGTTTTTCTGCCTGTGCTGATATATTTCGTTTATTATTTGCAGTAGTGTACGATAGATCCTGGTGTGTTCTGATACTATATTTGTGTAGATCTTCTCCCTCTTCTGTACTCTTCTGACAGAGACACTTCCAGTTTTACTTGCTTTAATTTTTGTCTATTCAATACTTTCATGATGGCATTTGATTTCTCTCCTTCTTTTCCCCTTTCTGCTCTGTGTTTCTGTGGTAAGACTTTATCTGTTATTAATTTAGCCGCACAGTAATATATCCTATTAACTTCTGTATATTGTAGGAATTTCTGTGATTAATCTTGATTAATGTGTTCATTTGTTTTATCAAACTTCTAATATTTTGGGACTTATTGACTTTCTGCAGTGTATTTCTTCATTGATCTTAATATGTCTATCCATCTCTATTAAATCAAGCAACGTTTCCTTCAGGTCATTTTCTTCTAAACTAGGGGCACTTCTTTTGTTATCCAAGGCTCCAAAGTACCTTCATATGGCAACTCATCAGATGCTTTCTGCTTCATTGGTTTCTCCTTAATTTGGGGACTCATTATCCTGTCATGCTGTGATGTTATCAGAGTTACATTTTCCACACTGAATTTTTGACTTCTTGGGTAATGTATAACTTCAGTTTCTATTTCTTCAAGTTCTCCATTGCTAATCCTCTTTTCTGCTTTCCGTCTTTGTTTTCTTATTGTTTGTACTGTAAAATTTTCCATATCCAGAAGTCTGTGCCAGTATTTCTCTTCAAATATCTTTTGGGCTGCTTTTTTGTATTGATTAGTTATGCTTTCTCCTTTGCATAAATATTATTCTATATTAAATCCCTTTTTCTTTCCCATTTCCATATTTCTTCTTCACATGTCTCTCACTCTTCCTGTTTCTCCTTACTTTGGGGACTCATTGTTCCATCATGCTGTAACATAATCTGTGTTAGACTTTCTACACTAAATCCTTCACTTCTTAGGTATTCCATAACTTCAGCTGCTATTTTTTTTACTTCTACTTTACTGTTCTTCTGTTCTCCTTTCCTCCTTTGTGATCTTATTATTGGTGTTGTGAAATTTTCCATATCTGGATGCCTTTGCCTGTATTTTTCTTCAAATATCTTTGGAGCTGTTTTTTATGTTGACTAATTTGGCTTTTTCCTTTGTGTAACTATTGAACTAATGGAAGCCGCGGTGGTGCAACGATAGCATTGTCACCTCACAGCAAGAGGTTCTTCCGTTCGATTCTTGGCTGGAGCGCCTTCTGTGTGGAGTCTGCATGTCCTTCCCACAGTTGAGTGGTGTTCGAAAGACATGCGTGAATGGGTGTGCCTTCGTTGAAGGTTGATCATTGGGCTGGCACCTCGGCACCATAAAAATCAACTGCCAATCATTAGCGGACCGGAGTTCCACTGTGGCGACCCCTAACCAAGAAAAGCTGAAAGAAAAACAACAACAACATCAGATCTCTCTTTCTTTCCACTGTCTATATTTCTTTTTATACCTTTCAAAAATCTCTAGATTTTGTTCTTTATATTTTCTCGCTTCCATAGTCACTTCTTATTTCCAAACAGCCACAGTATTCTTGGTCTATAAAATGTTTTTCATGAGTCTGTTGTAGTAATGAACATAAATTTGCATTTGAAACTTTTGATAGTTTTTCTTGTGTAAGTAATTTTCCTTCATCTAATTTCTTTTAATATTTTTGTTCATAGGTTCATACTAGGCTAACTGCCCTTGCGAGTCATTTTAAGCCTAGCCAGTTATCCCTTGTGAGACTCAAACCCTGCACCTTGTGTTTGTAAGACAAACACCTTAACCATTAGTCTACCCTCCCAACCCAAATGTTCATAGGCAACAACATGCTTATTGTTCATAGGTTAATACTAAGCTAACTGCCCTTGTGAGCCATTTTAAGCCTAGCCAATTATCCTTTGTGAGGCTCAAACCCTGCACCTTGTGTTTGTAAGACAAACACCTTAACCATTAGGCCACCCTCCCAACCATATCTTCTGTCCAGAAATTCTGGGCTTCTTAGATAATAGTAACAAGACATAATTTCTTTTTTTATCTTTAACAGCCCACTCTATCATCTTTATGTCTCTTTTTTGGCCTGTCAGATTTTGTGTTTTTTTGTGGACTACTTCCTTCTACAACAAAAGGGCCATCCTCCCCCTGGGCCTGGGCTAATCCCATTATAGGAATGTCATTTTTTTCCAGTCCTGGTACCAGTGGGCCTACCAGAATTGGGCACTTTTTTATACTGGGACTTGGGCTCCCAGGTGTCTTTTTTATTTTTACCTACTACTGTTCATGATATATGCTATATAAAATACAGTCTATATATCAGTGTTGCCTTGCTGAGATTTTGTGAAAAACGGGCTCCACCTCATGAAGGTTCTCACCAAACCATGAGGATGAATTCAGTTCCACCGATATTACCATCCTTTGCTTGCTGATGTATCATCTCTCCTTTCAGAACGCTCTTCCTTTCTCCAATCAGACCCCTTATCATCTCTCCATTCAGACCACTGTTCTCTGGTTCTCCTGCTGATAAGGAGGGTAAAATGTAGGGCCATATAGGCACGAGAATGTTTTTTTCTTATACTTTATCCTTCAAAATTCTTAATTACCAGGCATTTATGTGGAAATTTATGCTATGTCATATGGACAGGCTGAAGAATTAGTTTCCCCTCTTCCTGAAGAAGAAAGCTCTTTTTTGAACCAAACTGTTTCTAACTTTTCTCAGGTATCTACATATACTTTAGAGAGTGCATATGATTTTGCAAATGCTGTGTAGGGCCACTGTTACTGCTAAAGTGTTGACAAGATATGCTTGGGAAATTAACCAAAAGTTTGCTAATAATGTAAAGTATGAATTCTTGGATTCAGCTTTCAAGTAACAAAGTATTATCAGATCTTCTGCTTCTTATTTTCTCAAACAATATGATAAAAGAGAGGAAGTTAATTCAGGGAGTTTTTAAGAAATTTCATGTACCCCAGTACAAACATTATAGACCTCCCTCATGCATAGAAAATCAAAAAAAAAAAAAACAGTCCTTTTTCTGCCAAATAAAATGAAAAAAAGAGGTGGCCGGAGGGTAAAAACAATAAAAAAAACAAAGGCCATTTAAGAAGAAAGGTATAGACCAACACTGCAGAATGATGATGCCAGTATTCCGTACCCCCTTCCCTTCCTCATGGACAGCATCAATATAAATCTGTCCCAAAAAACTAGCCCTCAACATTCCGCATTGGCAAACAACTGTTTTGGACTCCTGGGTATTAAATTTGTACAGGATGGCTACAGCTAGCACTGGATATATCCTCTAAATTTCCTCAGATAATTAAGCCTTACATAGTCTGGAAGTCATAGAACATGTGTTTTTAAGTCAAAGGGGCAAATGCTTCAATTCTAGAAGTTTTCAGGTACAAAAAAAAAGAGGCCTCTTGGAGGCCAGTACTAGATCTTGCATTTCTAAAGCTCTGCATGAAAGTTCCCAAGTTCAAAATGTTGACCTTACAGAACATGCTACCTCTTATTCTTCACATGAGTTATTTGGTAACTGTAGACCTAAAAGATGTTTATTATCATATTCCCATAGACAAGGGCTTCAAGAAATGTTTAAGGTTCTCTGTTACTGGGTCAGTTCTCTGCATTATCCTTTGGTTTATCAACAGCGCCAAGGGTATTCACAAAACATTTGGCATCAGTCATAGTTTATTGCAGACCAAATGGCATTCACATTTTTTTCATTTAGATGACTTGCTTTTTTGAAGAGTGTTTATCCAGATGTCAAGAGTTATTAACATGAGTTATGTCTCTTTTGACCAATCTGAACCTCCAGATAAATATTGCAAAATCCTCCTTGACTACATCTCACAGGATTATGTTTCTGGAATGCCATATAGATTATTTTCTTTTAAAGGCTTTCTTAACACAAGACAGGGTGGATTATCATCGGGAATAGTTCCTGAAATTCTTCAGCCTCAGATTTCTGGAAGACAGTTTTTCAGGATTCTAAGGTTTGTGGCTTCTATGATTCTTGAGCTTCCGCTTGCTGGATTACAAATGAGAAAGATACAGTGGTTTCTAAAAAACACATGGACCAATCATTTGCATTCTCTGGAGTATTACATTTCATTTTTAGACTTTATAAAAAGGGACTGCATTGGTAGAGACAACAGATTCAACTGAACCCACATCTCCCCTTCTGTCCTCACACTCCAGTCCAGTCAATCACCACAGATTTTACTTATGGGACAGTCTATACGGGAGAAGAAGTGCAAGGCCTATGGAATTCCGCAGACAAAGCAAAGCACATCAACTTAAAACAGATATTGGCTGTGATCCCTGAATGAAAATGTATCCATTACCTTTGGTCCCTTGGACATCTCCAAATGATTATAGACAATACCACAGACATGTGGTATATAAACAAGCAGGCAGGTAAAATGTTATACCTCCCTATGCAAGCTGGCAGTGATAGCTAGGAATTAGCTCCTCAATATTTCTTAACCTTCCAAGCATCTTACATTCTGGCAGAGCAAAGCAAAATGGCAGACAAGTTGAACAGGACCAGGACAGACCATCACAAATGGAAATTGAATGACAGGGGCTTCCAAAATTGATCCCATTGTGAAGAATACATCAAACAGATCTGTTTGCCTCCTTTGTAAACAGACAGCTAAACTTTTTTTCCAAAGCTCCTTGCAAGAAAGCCTGGAAAATAGATGCATTTTCATTCCCTTGGAAGGAATGTTGCTTTATATTGCTTAGTGGCGTACAGCAACAGTGGTCCCTCTCCACAAAGGTGGTGCCTCAACGGATCCTGGAAACTATTGCCCCATAAGCCTGACTAGATTGGTCTGCAAAGCTATGGAAAGGATCATCATGGACCTCATAAATAAAGATATTGGGGATCTACAGACACTGGATCCAACCCGGTTCGGCTTTGTTAAGGGCAGATCCTGCCTCTTAAACCTGGTCAATTTCTTTGAAACAGTCACCAAGGCCATTGACGAGGGGAAGGTGGTCCACACAGCCTACCTGGACCTCGCAAAAGCCTTCAATACAATACCCCACTCGGGCATTATAGATAAGCTCAACAGCTTAAATATAAACCCCTATGTCAATAGATGGGTTGCAAACTAGCTCAAGGACAGAACCCACATGGTTAGAATTGCTGGAGCCATGTCAGACTCCAAACCAGTTACAAGTGGCATCCCACAAGGCTTAGTCCTGGGACCTCTCTTGTTCGGTATATATTTCTCGGAGGTACAGGCCAACATGGAAGGACTGTGGCTGACAACGTTCGCAGATGACTGCAAACTGGGTGCCATAATCAACTCTCCAGCTGACACAAGCATCCTACAAAAGGGCCTCATAGAAACAGACAACTGGTGTCAGAGCCATGACCTCAAGCTAAACGCCAAAATGTGTATAGTCATCCCCTTTGGCAAAAACAAAGTGCCCACAAATTACCACATAGGTGGTAATCCATTAAGTACAGAAGAAGTAATTAGGGACCTGGGGACCAAAGTTGATAGCAATCTCTCATTTGACAGCCACGTAGCCAAAGTGGTTAGAAAAACATTTTATATAGCCCACCTAATCATGAAGGGGTTCACATCTAGATCAGGGGAGGTCATCATGCCTCTTTACTCATCCCTCATCAGGCCCATAATTGAGTACAATGCCCCTTTTGGGATGTACCTTACCAGACACCTGCAGCAAATGGAAAGACCCCAAAAGTACCTCACCAAGAGGATCAAAGGGCTCAAACAGATACCATATGCTGCCTGGTTAAAGAAACTCCAGCTCTATTCAGTGGCATACCGCCTGCTCAGAGTCGATCTGTGCCTGACGTATAAAGCCATGTCCAACCTGGAATTAATGGACATGCTGCACTTCAGAAAATCCAAATCCCATCGAGCTACGCACTCGAGAGACTTGAACCTCAGCGCTGAAATAAATAGGACATGCTAGAGGGACAGATTCATAACCCAGAGACTCCCTTCACTCTGGAATAAAATCCCAATCCAGGTTAGGCAGAGTCCCTCATTGACTCTCTTCAAGAGGAATCTTGATGAGTGGATGGGAGATCATAGGTTTACCCCGGGTATCACTTCTGTGTCACTGTTAGATAGATGCACTGTATACTAACCTCGAAAAAGGGCATAGCAAAATTAATTTAAAATGGGTGGTGAAAGCCAAACACACTCTGGCTAGGCTTATAAATGCCCTATGGCAGATAGCCTAGTATGAACCTATGAACCTATGAACCTATATGTTTCCATCCTTTCCACTTCTGAATATTCAAAAGGATACCCCAAAATAAATTGTGGTGCCACCCTTTTTGGTTTTCCCTTCTTATGAAATTGACCAAAGGCAGTTGCCACAAGATTCCACACAAACTGGATCCATTCAGACAAGATGGGGGGTTGATATTTATTTTTCGTGAGTGTTTGTGGATTATTGGTGCTTGGTGTTGGTTTGGTTTGTGAATTACAGACTGCTGTTATTTTTCGTGAGTGTTTGTGGATTATTGGGGGGGTTGATATGCCCTATTAACAACCAACTTCATCTGAATGCATGGATGATTCAATTTTAATACCTGTTGGGCATATATTTCATGAGGACGTGCAGCAGGTACAAAATGAGCAACAAAGCCTGCTACTAGAAAATCCTACGTCGGTAATTTAAAGCATTTTTTCAGTTGGTGACTAGCCAATAACCAGGGACCCATCAGGGATTTTGAACCCAGTTTGCTCAAATATTTGTGTAAATTGCACTTACTTACCTCTGGCATTGCTTATTCCTCTATAAAGGTTCATCTTCTGACTATTTCAGTATAGCTGCCTATGGATTATCCTCTTTCTTTGTTGTTTGTTTTCAGACAGTTTCTGAAAGGAGTTTTACACCTGAGACCTCTTTGTAAATAGGTTGCTCTTCCTTAGGATCTCAACTGTGTAGAGGACAAATTTACTGTCACCGTTTGAGTGGGCCCATCAAGCTGATTTAAGGTTCTTGACTTGGAAAATTGCACTCATCATTATAATGCTGTTTACAAGAAGAGTGTATGAGTTGCAATCAATCGTGGTGGGTGAACCCTGTGTGATTTTCAATAGGAATATGGTATCTTTAAAAATAAAGCATTCACTCATGTCCAAAGTGGTATCAGAGTATACTTCAAGTCAAGCCATTAGTCCCTCAGTTTTATATGCAAAACCTAAAAACAGGGAGAACAGATGCACACTCTGGATGTGCATAGATAGCTCATGAACTATGTTCACAGAACAAAGCCCTTTAGAAATGCTGATCAAAGGTCAACGTATACAATTTCCATGTGGTTGTCCTCAGATATTGTGTTTTGTTACTTCCATCATGGCAAATCCATTCTGGGCACTATCAAGGCACATTCCACTAGAGCCTTCCCTGTGGCAACTACATGGTCATTTGTACATACTTTTACAAAACATTACAAACTGGATTCCATTTCTAAGTCAAGATCAAACGTTTATATCTCTGTTCTCCTGGGGCTCCTGGTCCATGTCCTTCTTTCTGCCAGGATGCATAGTCCTTAATAATCTGCCCATGTAGCCTGAACTTAGTGCACTTGTGTAAGTTGCTCTTACCCATAACAGTAGATGTTTGGATTTTTCCCTGCTGCAGTAGCTGGACCCACCCTCCACCCCCTAATCTTGTAAATAGTTATAGTTGGGATATAAAGTAGGGTTGTGTTTATTTCTACTTTATATTTTTTATTGTTACTCTTTGTTGGTTATTCCATGATTGTTAGGCTCTTCATATACCCTAAGGGATACTGCTGATTCAAAACATCTAATGTTTTACAAAAGTGCAACTTGCACAACTGATCTTTACCACTCATTCTGGCCTTGGTAAAAAAATTGTGCTAGTTGCTATTGGTATGTCATGCAAACTCATAAAACTAATTTCTCCCTCACCTTTCATTGTGACCGTAGATATATAGGATCCAGTTTGATGCTGTGGCCATTTTAAGCACTGTGGCCATATCTCAAATGAAACTTTGCATAAGCATGGGTGCTATTAGTGTGTTTGCCTTAAAAACACACACAAGGTGCAGGGTTTGAGTCTCACAAGGGATAATTGGCTAGGCTTAAAATGGCTCACAAGGGCATTCAGCCTAGTACTAGTCTATGAACCTCTATCTATGAACCTAAGCCTGACTGAGCACTGAAACATGTCATAACAACCTAATGCCTTAATTCCCTAAGTGCTAATAGAGAATAAAAAAGTTATGTGGTACATCAATAGGGAGGGCAAAAGAGGTAGTGACAATTATGATAAATGTTGAAGAAGCCTATGTTTGTAAACCTAAAATGTGACACCTGAGACCTAGGTAAACAGGATGTTCTTCCTTCGGATCTCAACTATGTCCTGGAAAAATTTACTGTCAAGTTTTGAGCTTGTCCATCAAGCTGATTAAAGGAAGTAGTTCTTTTTTCCATGTGTTAAGTTCTATAGCAGTACCTTTTTGCTTCACAAAGCAGTTCACATCTTCCAAGTGCTAAAATATTGTGTGAAATAAACACCCCTTCAAAAAGGTTGCTCAAAAATCTGTCGTGCATCTCCTTTGCTACATCTTATTAAGGCATCTCTTCTAAAAACATGGAGGAATAAAGTCAGGCAACCATGGTAGCACCATAATGGCCAATACAGCTATGTATGTCTCTAATTTAAGGGTTGCAGTCTAATTGTTTTGAGTTCCTCTCAAGAAGAAAAGAAAAAAAAGACTTCCATAGTAGCAATAGGTAAAGATTTTGCTGAGATTTTGATCCTGACTAGAGATTTATTGTCCTTACAATGTATCTTTTTTATTGCCACCGAGTAGAAAGCCTGCCACCTTGTAGTCTTATGTATTTAAAGGGAAGAGGGTCACTCTCAAAGCAATAAATTCCATTCCAGGCCATTTACTAATAAACATGACTACTTGTCATCTTTATTTGTTTGAGTTGTCCTAACTTTCCACCATGATACGCCATGTAGCCTCATTGGTATCTTACTTGAAGTGGTTTACATGGAAAGTAAGCCTTCTCCTGAAAATTATATTCAATTGGATGATGCAAGAGTTGAAACTGTTAGTATGCTTTTTTGTGCACACTGTTTTCCACATAGATAATTTTTTGTAACTCCTTCATTTATGCCTAAAGTACATATGTTGCAATCAAAGGAACCAGAAATGGTAACATGGAGACATCAAGTTCCTGCCATTTCATACACAGTCATTTGGGCAAACGTAAAAAGGTAGAACATTTGCTGAAACTACATTTACTGATAGCAGAGTTTTTCTCTTTCTTCACTGTTGTGCAATATTGGATTTGGTGTATGTGCATGTGTGTGTGTGTGTGTGTGTGTGTGTGTGTGTGTGTGTGTGTGTGTGCGTGTGTGTGTGTGTGTGTGCATTTATTTATTCAGATAGTGTGGAGGGAGTGTCCATCCACATGAGGGGTTCAAGGGGGCTTGTTCTCCTGCAAAAAACGTCTTTCTGGTACTTCATCAAAAGTAGTTTTAACAAATCTGTTTTAAGTGTTTTACATTTTTTACATTTGCCTTTTGGTTACGTAACATGAATCTATGTCATGGTATTGAGAAACAAATCCTCACTAATAAAGTCCCATTCAACAAAGACAGCATTTGTCAAGTGAACCAGCTGCCAGTCAATATTTCTATGAATTACAACTGGCTGATTTAGTGATTGTACAAGCAAGGAGTAGGGGAAACAGCTGGTACAATATAGTATAGACTGTTTCCTTTCATGTTTGTGTGATCTTGAATTGGTGTACATACAAATATATCTGTATAGATGTATACCTATATCTATCTATAAAGACAGACAGATCTCTCTGCCTGTCTCTTTACATGCATAATTTTTCATTGATGTGTATTTTTATCAATGAGTGAAAAAAACAATACAGCTGATCAAAACATACCAGCTTTTTCCTTATGAGATCGCAGTGCAGTATGAATTGGAGAATATGCTCTTTTCTCACTGTAGTGCTATCTCAGAGTTGGTATGTAGAATTACCAGGGCTTGTGGGGGATGCAGGGACCTTGTCGATCAATGTATGTGTAGTTTGACAGTTAGGTGTCGATCCTTCCTGAAGTGGCATTTATATATATATATATATATATATATATATATATATATATATATATATATATATATATATATATATATGTCTGTGTGTGTGTGTGTGTGTGTGTGTGTGTGTGTGCATATATATATATATATATATATATATATATATATATATATATATATATGTATGGGTCTACCTGACATTGCCGACACTCCAGAATGCTGACAACCATATAGCCAATACCATATGATCAACATTTGGAATGCCTACAATGCAGAACTGGCATATCACTATAGTGCAGAATGGAAAGATTTCCATTCCTGCACTGTAGTGCGATCTCAGAGTTGGTATCTTAAAGTTACGGGGGTGTGGGGGGCGGTTGAAAGGAAATTTTATTTTCCTTTTATATGGTCTACTTACAATGTAGAGATTTCGGATGTCGGTCATTTGATGTCGGCCATATGGTTGTCAGCATTCTGAAATTTTGGCATTGTGAAGTAGATCCATTTATATATATATATATATATATATATATATTTATATATATATATATATATATATATATATATATATATATATATATACACATACACACACACATATAGATATAAAATCCACAGGGAAAAAATTTGCTTGGCCATTTTCAGGAATTTCCTTTTTCTCCAATGTAGAGCAATCTCGGAGTTGGTATATTTAGCTTAGTTATTGGGGGGGTGTGGGGGGGGGGCCCACTTCATTAGGGTTTGAAAGTTTATTTGTCTTTTCGCCGGCCAATTAAATTTTTTCCCTTTGAAAAAATTCACGGAAGTGGCCGTTCATGGTTTTCAGCTTTCACTGTTTATGGGTCAATGTTTAGGTGTTCATAGAGCTGACGTTTCAAGGTTATAATATAGACCCTTGTAGACATTAGCATTCTTCAGGAAGGCCTATCTCTGATTAACAAATAGTACTAATGCAATGGTCTTAAACTCATTGCTAAGAAGCGAATAATTGTACCCTTTGGGAAGTCAACCATCCTGAATAATTGCCATGTTGATACTACACCCCTAAGAGTTTATCCATTGGTCAGGGACCTGGGTAAGCATGCAGACAGTAGCCTTACCTTTGACCACCATGTGGCCACAGTATTGAGGAAATCCTTTTATGCTACTCAAACAGAAAGCAAGTCACAGCTAGTAGAAAAGGGCTGCTGGATATAAGTATTCATGCTTTGAGATGAATTTCCTTGACATCTGTATTTATTGGAATAATGAAGGCAATCTGTCCACTAGAATGTATAGGAAGGATTGCCAGAGGAATCATCTCTTACATAGGAGCAGTATGCACCCCAAGTATATTTTCAGAAATGTGATGAAAGACCAAACCCTGAGAACCTCTAGGTTAACAGCTGAAGATGAGGTGTTTAAGAATTGATTGGCAGATTTAGGAAGAAGATTTTCTGTGAGGAGTTATACAGATCAGACGACTCATGAGATATTGTCTAGTACTGCTGATCTGAGGGTAGATGTGGGTAGATCCTGTTTCTCTGAACAGGGAGCATCACATATGGCCAGAACTGTTGGGAAAAGATTGGAGGTGAATAATTATATATGTGTGCCAACTCAGTTCTCTAGTGATGTGCATCTAGTTACAGATATAATTAGGAAGCATTGGCCTGTCCTGACATAGAATCCTGAAATTCGGGACATTGTGGGAGACAAACCTAAATTTTCTGTTTAAAAACAAGAAATCATTAAAGAGATTTCTATGCTATCCTAGTAGTGAGAGGATGATAGATACCATTAATTGTAGGAAAGGCACTTTTCCTTGCTACAATTGTAATCATTATAGGTTTATTAATACCAGCAATAAGTTTTCACATCCAGATTCTGGTTCAGAGTTTGCATTCAATATTAGAGCTGACTGCACTCGCTCTAATGTAGTTTATTTGGCCATTTGTAATTCCTGTTCATCCTTCTGCATTGGAAAAACCAACAGGAAACTTAGATTTAGGCTTAGGGAGCATTTGCTGAAAATTAAGAAGGGTGATTGCACCAATGCTTTGGTGAAACATGTCTGTAACACTAACACATCACATTCATTTATTTTTTTTTTGTTGTCGAAGGGGTTCCTGAAAATGAAAGTGGGGGTGACATTGTGAATTCCACAGAAACATCTGAAAGTAGGTGGATTATTAGACTGAGGGCAGACAAGGGACAAGGGTTGAATGATAGGGTACCCCTCAAACCCTTTCTAAAGAGTAGACCATTATTTAGATAGTCAAATTAAGTAGAATTTTATGTACTATATATTTTATTTTTTGAAGTATATGTTTTATAGGAATGTTTAGATACTTATATATTTTTCTGTCTATGTTTGGTTGATGCACAGTGATTTATTTATGTAACTGTTTGCTATGATGTATTGCTTTTTGAATATGTGCTTTTAAATGTACTGTACCTTTTAGTGATTGTGCTCAGCAATGACTGATTTTTGATTGGTGCTGATTATTGAGCATTGCTGTTTATTGAATGTGTTTTGAGATGTATTTTAGGTCTGATGAAGTGGTGTTTCCACACTATGAAAGTGCTAACCTAATAAACAATCTTAATTTTTTATTGTTACCTTACTATTGGTGGATCTGTTGGATGCTGTTGTAGAAATTGCTCTTTTATGCTACTCAGTTTATAAGTAAGGGGATGACATCTAGGTCCAAAGAGGTCATTATCCCACTGTACTCTGCCCTTATCAAACCAGTCATAGAGTACTGTGCTCCCTTCGCAATGTAGCTGACCAGGCATATGCAGCAACTAGAGTGAGACCTCAGAGGTTCCTTACAAAAAGAATGCAAGGCATAACAAGCCTGCCTTACACAGAGCATCTTAAAGCCTTTTCCCTCTACTCAGTCTCCTATAGATTGCTGATGGGTATGTCAAGTAGTACCAGAAGTACAAGGTCTAGGGACCTGAATTTTGTCTGTGACTTTAACAGAACATGCATTCAAAAATGCATGTTTCTGATCAGTAAACAGTGCCCCTACTAACAGCCCTCCTTCCATACTTTCTGTTACAACATCAATGATTCCAAATATGTCAGAGTTAGTATTGTAATATTTTCCAAATCTATGTTGAGATTCTGAGAGCAGACTTTATTTCTCAACAAATGTTTATAAATAATATTTTTAAGATCTTAATTAGAGACCTAAGATTGAAGATGGGCAGGTAATGTCATGCACATTGTAAATTGCTTACTTTTCACAGGGGGGATAAATGTAGCAATGCTTTACTGCTATGGGACAAATCCCATTTGGCAGGGAAAAATTTATTATATGAGCTAGAGGCTTGGGTAATTTTAGAGCTGCTATATGCAGCATATTTGGGTGAATTTCTATGAAGGATTTACTCTTTTCTGGAAGGTTTTTTGTGTGCTAGATGACTTTTTGCAAGCAACTTTCAAGTTGTGTAAGGTTCCAGATGTCAGGTATGGTTTCTTCATTTATAGTTCTATTAATGAGAATAGATATGGGATAGGCAATTTCAGAGGCTGCTTTTTGAAGGAATTCAGATGGGAGTTGGTCAGCAGAGGGGGTGCATGGTTTGAGTTTGTGAATACATTTTTGTATGATGGCAGTGGAGATGGGTTGTAGCCTAAAGGTTGGTAGTTTGGAGGAGGCGGGGTCGGGGATACTAGTGTTGTCACTAGAGAGGTGCGAGGCCAAAGAGTTAATAGTATCAATAAAGAAAGAGTTGAAAGTGTTGGCAGTATCAAGGGTGGAATTCTTTTCAGATCCGGTAGGGGAAGGAGTGGTAATTTGTCCAGGGTGTAGAAGCCTGTTAAGGGTTGACCAGAATTTTTGAGGGTTATTGTGGTTAGCTTGTTGGAGATTACTATAATAAGTTCTTTTATCAGAGAAAATAGCTTTTTTGGTACAGTTTCTTAGATGTCTAAAGGTCTGTTGGTCTACACTAGATTTGCTAGCTCGCCATTTTTTCCATGCTTTGTTTCTAAGTAACATTTTTTGTCTTGTATCTTTAGATAGCTAGGTATATATCTATATATATGTATATATGTCTGTGTGTGTGTGTGCATATATATATATATATATATATATATATATATATATATATATATATATCTCTATGTATGGGTCTACCTGACATTGCCGACACACCAGATTGCTGACAACCATATAGCCAATACCATATGATCGACATTCGGAATGCCTACAATGCAGAACTGGCATATCACTATAGTGCGGAATGAAAAGATTTCCATTCCTGCACTGTAGTGTGATCTCAGAGTTGGTATATTAAAGTTACAGGGGGTGTGGGGGGCGGTTGAAAGGAAATGTTATTTTCCTTTTATATGGTCTACTTACAATGTAGAGATTTCGGATGTCGGCCATATGGTAGTCAACATTCTGAAATGTTGGCATTGTGAAGTAGATCCATTTATATATATATATATATATATATATATATATATATATATATATATATATATATATATACACATACACACACACATATAGATATAAAATCCACAGGGAAAAAATTTGCTTGACCATTTTCAGGAATTTCCTTTTTCTCCAAAGCTTAGTTATTGGGGGGGTGCGGGGGGGAGGGCCCCCACTTCATTAGGGTTTGAAAGTTTATTTGTCTTTTCGCCGGCCAAGCAAATTTTTTCCCTTTGAAAAAATTCACGGAAGTGGCCGTTCATGGTTTTCAGCTTTCACTGTTTATGGGTCAACGTTTAGGTGTTCATAGAGCTGACGTTTCAAGGTTATAATATAGACCCTTGTAGACATTAGCATTCTTCAGGAAGGCCTATCTCTGATTAACAAATAGTACTAATGCAATGGTCTTAAACTCATTGCTAAGAAGCGAATAATTGTACCCTTTGGGAAGTCAACCATCCTGAATAATTGCCATGTTGATACTACACCCCTAAGAGTTTATCCATTGGTCAGGGACCTGGGTAAGCATGCAGACAGTAGCCTTACCTTTGACCACCATGTGGGCACAGTATTGAGGAAATCCTTTTATGCTTCTCAAACAGAAAGCAAGTCACAGCTAGTAGAAAAGGGCTGCTGGATATAAGTATTCATGCTTCGAGATGAATTTCCTTGACATCTGTATTTATTGCAATAATGAAGGCGATCTGCCCACTAGAATGTATAGGAAGGATTGCCATAGGAATCATCTCTTACATAGGAGCAGTATGCACCCCAAGCATATTTTCAGAAATGTGATGAAAGACCAAACCCTGAGAGCCTCTAGGTTAACAGCTGAAGATGAGGTGTTTAAGAATTGATTGGCAGATTTAGGAAGATTTTCTGTGAAGAGTTATACAGATCAGACGACTCATGAGATATTGTCTAGTACTGCTGATCTGAGGGTAGATGTGGGTAGACCCTGTTTCTCTGAACAGGGAGCATCACATATGGCCAGAACTGTTGGGAAAAGATTGGAGGTGAATAATTATATATGTGTACCAACTCAGTTCTCTAGTGATGTGCATCTAGTTACAGATATAATTAGGAAGCGTTGGCCTGTCCTGACACAGAATTCTGAAATTCGGGACATTGTGGGAGACAAACTTAAATTTTCTGTTTAAAAACAAGAAATCATTAAAGAGATTTCTATGCTATCCTAGTAGTGGGAGGATGATAGATACCAATAATTGTAGGAAAGGCACTTTTCCTTGATACAATTGTAATCATTATAGGTTTATTGATACCAGCAATAAGTTTTCACATCCAGATTCTGGTTCAGAGTTTGCATTCAATATTAGAGCTGACTGCAATCGCTCTAATGTAGTTTATTTGGCCATTTGTAATTCCTGTTCATCCTTCTGCATTGGAAAAACCAACAGGAAACTTAGATTTAGGATTAGGGAGCATTTGCTTAAAATTAAGAAGGGTGATTGCACCAATGCTTTGGTGAAACATGTCTGTAACACTAACACATCACATTCATTTATTTTTTTTTGTTGTCGAAGGGGTTCCTGAAAATGAAAGTGGGGGTGACATTGTGAATTCCACAGAAACATCTGAAAGTAGGTGGATTATTAGACTGAGGGCAGACAAGGGACAACGGTTGAATGATAGGGTACCCCTCAAACCCTTTCTAAAGAGTAGAAGAGTAGACCATTATTTAGATAGCCAAATTAAGTAGAATTTTATGTACTATATATTTTATTTTTTGAAGTATATGTTTTATAGGAATGTTTAGATACTTATATATTTTTCTGTCTATGTTTGGTTGATGCACAGTGATTTATTTATGTAACTGTTTGCTATGATGTATTGCTTTTTGAATATGTGCTTTTAAACGTACTGTACCTTTTAGTGACTGTGCTCAGCAATGACTGATTTTTGATTGGTGCTGATTATTGAGCATTGCTGTTTATTGAATGTGTTTTGAGATGTATTTTAGGTCTGATGAAGTGGTGTTTCCACACTATGAAAGCGCTAACCTAATAAACAATCTTAATTTTTTATTGTTACCTTACTATTGGTGGATCTGTTGGATGCTGTTGCAGAAATTGCTCTTTTATGCTACTCAGTTTATAAGTAAGGGGATGGCATCTAGGTCCAAAGAGGTCATTATCCCACTGTACTCTGCCCTTATCAAACCAGTCATAGAGTACTGTGCTCCCTTCGCAATGTAGCTGACCAGGCATATGCAGCAACTAGAGTGACCTCAGAGATTCCTTACAAAAAGAATGCAAGGCATAACAAGCCTGCCTTACACAGAGCATCTTAAAGCCTTTTCCCTCTACTCAGTCTCCTATAGATTGCTGATGGGTATGTCAAGTAGTACCAGAAGTACAAGGTCTAGGGACCTGAATTTTGTCTGTGACTTTAACAGAACATGCATTCAAAAATGCATGTTTCTGATCAGTAAACAATGCCCCTACTAACAGCCCTCCTTCCATACTTTCTGTTACAACATCAATGATTCCAAATATGTCAGAATTAGTATTGTAATATTTTCCAAATCTATGTTGAGATTCTGAGAGCAGACTTTATTTCTCAACAAATGTTTATAAATAATATTTTTAAGATCTTAATTAGAGACCTAAGATTGAAGATGGGCAGGTAATGTCATGCACATTGTAAATTGCTTACTTTTCACAGGGGGGATAAATGTAGCAATGCTTTACTGCTGTGGGACAAATCCCATTTGGCAGGGAAAAATTAATTATATGAGCTAGAGGCTTGGGTAATTTTAGAGCTGCTATATGCAGCATATTTGGGTGAATTTCTATGAAGGATTTACTCTTTTCTGGAAGGTTTTTTGTGTGCTAGATGACATTTTGCAAGCAACTTTCAAGGGGATGCTAGCAGTAGAACTAATTGGTCACTTTCCTCAACATTTTTGAAATGTCAATAAACAATGATTGAGCAGTTGGGCAGTCAACTGGACTGACATCAAGTGACTTGATTTGAATGAGCTATGCCTTTAGCAGAGCTTTTGGAATTCTCTATTATCCTCTTAATATGTACAGCAATGATGAATTAGTGTTAAAAATGAGCATGCTGATTGTGCAGCCCTACCGGCATGCCCTTTGTAAGTTGAGCAAATACCAATAGAAAAGTCCAGACACTACAGTAGCATTAAACAGCCAGACTTTTCTATTGGTATATGCTACAAAAGGCACACAAAAATATGAGAAACATCAGGTAGATAAGACTAAAACAGAACTACACCTGATTTTCCTCACATTTTTGCACTGGCCTTGTAAATATCTAAAAACAAGCAACAATGAAGATTCTGTTTTCTCCATCACTTCTCCTACATTGATGTACTGTGCAAGTGTTGGAATGTGAGTCCCATATGCATATGCTGTACGACAGATGTGTTCTTATACAATCGCATTATTCAGGAAAGGTAAGTAATTAATATTAAAAGCAATAATCCACTCCTGTTTGTGGGTATGTCAGGATTTACATGTTTGGCTTTGTTTACTCACTCAGGCTTCACCCTCTTGATTAAACCACACCAAATGAGTGTATGTCCTGATATACCCACAAATAGTCATGGATTATTGCTTAATTCTAAAACATGTAAGGATGATCAGAATATGTGTCCTTAATTCTCATATAAGTGACACAGGCTGCATTTGTAAGAGGCATACATTTCATGGACTGTATTAATTATCTGGGTACCATTTTCTGGAGAAGGCAACATTCTTGTCTCTAAACCAGACTTTGTGCATTTTCCAGCCAGAGAGAGATTTGCCTTATGATGCTTTCATCAGTTTACCTATGAGCCAGCGATGAACTTTTTTTTGGCTCTCCATTTATCAAAAACTGGACATTAAACACATTTAGCCAAATCTTAAATCTGTACCCCAATTATGTTCATAGGTAACTACTAGACTAGTGATCCCAGGGGTGTTTCTTTAGCCTGCTTATGCTTCCCAAAGGTGTGACTCAAACTACGTAGTTTAGGTTTGTAAGATAAACATCTTAACCATTAAGCCAGCCCCAGTTGGGAAGGGGGAAGTCACCCACATCCCCTGAAATTATGTATACCAACTCCACAGTCACATCACAGAAAAAACAAAAAATAGAAACAAAAAGCAAACTACTGGCTGACATAATACAATACTTTGTATGTTGTAGAGAAACTCAAACCAACATTAAATTTCCACACTGAAGCCACCTGATCACTAACACAGCTGATGCCAATAGCTAAACTCAGTTCATCCTTAAGAGTTGCATGAGAAAGTTGAATGATCATTTACATATTTGTGCTATAAATACAGCCCCAGTCCATGCAGGTGAACCTTTATAGAAAGATGGTTTACTTTGATTGCAGAACTGGCCTTCCAATGACTATTAATAGAGTGGAATAACTTAATAGAGTGGAATTAGTTATGTTGAAACTAATTCCACCACTCAGGGATCATAGATTCATTTACTGGGGTAGGCATAAACCCCCACATCAGATGAATAGCAAACTGGCTCTCTGACAGGATGCATGTTGTCTGGATAGGCAAATCCAAGTCAGATAAGAAACCCGTTACTACTGGTATCCCACAAGACTCAGTGTTGGGACCCCCTCCTATTTAGTATATACTTCTCTGATGTGAGGGCCAATGTTGGGGGTCTTTGGCTCACTAGGTTTGCTGATGACTGTAAGCTGGGAGAAATCACTGAATCCCCAGATGATGCTGACATCCTGCAAATGGGTCTAAAATTGACAAACAACTAAATGCTAAAAAATGCATAATCATACCCTTTGGTAAATCAGATATCATTGCAAATTATAATATTGATAGCACACTACTAAAAGTAAACTCATTGATGAGGGACCTAGGAGCACAGACAGATAACCTAAAGTTTGACCACCAGGTAGCTACAGTAGTGAGGAAATCCTTCTATGTGGCTCAACTTATAATTAAAGGCATGGCAACAAGGTCAAAGGAAGTCATAGTGCCATTGCATTTGGCCCATAATTGAGTACAATGCTGCCATCTGCATGTACCTAACTAGGCAGTTACACCAACTGGAGTGGCCACATAGTTTTCTCACTAAAAAAATGCAAAGTGTGTACATGTCTTATGCGGACCGACTAAAAGCCCCATCCTTTTACTCCATCTCATATCATTTATTGAGAGGTGACTTATACCTGACCTACAAGGCATTCTCTGACCCAGCCCTGATGAAAATGTTACATATTTGCAGGAAAAATTATACAAGGGTTACGCATTCCATGGACCTGAATCTTATTTGTGACTGTAGCAGAACATGCTGGAGACAGATTTGCATCCCAAAGGCTACCTCATCTATGGTATAAACTTCCCATCTTCATAAAACAAAGCTCACCCTTCACGGTCTTCAAAAAGAATTTGGATAAATGGATGGGGAACCATAGATTCAGTCCCAGGGTACTGCCCATGCTCTTATAGAATGATGCAGTCTGTAAAATGACTCAGGGCATCAACACCCAAAGACCAACTACCCTGACATTACTCCATCCCATATTTGGGAGATTAAAATACAATATTGTCATATCCTGGGTATTATTGGCCAGGATTTTATAGGCTTTTGTGCTATTAGCCTAGTAATCACCAATGAACCTATGAGAGCCCAGAATGTGGAATCTTTGTTGATCAATCCTTATTGCTCCTTTAGTAATATAATTTCTTTCAAATAACTACAAAAAATGAGGTTGGGCGAAGTTACTGGATGTTAATAGCAAAACAGTTGTTCTGTTATTATTATTTTTCAAATTTTCTTTTGCAAGCAAGGCAAGTTCTAGGAGTAAAAGTTACGGAGCTGTTGATGGTGTGTTAACTCACACTGTTAATTTGAGCTTTTGTAATTCAGGTAACTGTGCACTGTTTTAACTGCATCAGCTGGTTTTGGTCTTCAATAGATGAAGTATTTATTAATAAATCATGTCAAAGTCTTTTATAATGGTATGAAAACAATTGTTAAGGACTTGAAAGGCAGTCTGAACTACAGTGTGTTTTTGATACTGTTATGTAAAATTATCTAGACTGAAGTAACCATATTTGTAGATTACTTTCTCATCAACATCTGTTATGATAAAAAATACTGCATTGTCAAATACGTCTACCATGACCAAAAACCCACACTCATTCTAGACAAATCTTTTTGTGCATGCTGTTACAAACATCTGTTGTCTGTTGCTGTACCTTCTTTATATTTCATGATATCTGTTATTTCAGTTATTCCAACTGTGCATTTGTGGGAGTTGATCCTTTTTTCCCTGCGTTGTCTTTTTGTTTGTCTTTTCCTGTCCAGCGGTAGAGCACAGGCTCAGCAAAACCTGTCTGTCTCCACCCCACAGCAAATTGGGGGGCTTATGTGGGATTTCCTGGGAAAGTGAGTGCTCTGCCCTGGCATGTTTTGTGATTAATTACCTGCTATGCCTAATGTCTTCCTGCCTAATGGCTTTCCCATTCCACTTTGCAAGTTATTTTGGAGTATGCATTGCATTGCATTGTTTCAATTGCCATTCATGAATGTGTAAATAAGCTATATTTTATACTTAGTTGCAAACTGCTGTATTTACATAATTTAAAATACTGTAACAGCTGATTACCAATTCATCAGAATGACAGTCGTGTGAAGACAGAATTTAGTTTTAGCTGCTGGAATAAAATCAAATACAGTACATCAAAATACAATGTATGAAAATAGATCACTGCACTGATTATAGCATTATCACGTTTTGGTTATTCCTGCCACAGGTAAGGAAACACAGATTCATAATTGTGTACATATTACGTGAGATTTCCTGTGCTTGGTTGGCTATATCAAGCATTGCTACTTTTTATTTATTTATCTATCTATGTATCTTTTTATCTTAGTTTATTATTTTGTTTCTTCTGCTATGAAATTAGGAAAGATCAAAACAGTTTGATCACAAATTTTCAGGGAATGGTTTGTAGAACACATTTTTGTCAAAACATACATTTCAGTTTAGTTTAATAGGACACCAATTTAGTAGGCAGATAGATTTATACTTAGAATTATACTTTGATATTTTTCTTTCTCCAGGTTGTTGTGATCTGATATCTAGATAATATAGGTTGCAGGGATGTGGGAGTCCAGACTCAGATACAAAGGGTATACAGAGTTTATATGTTATCCAGGCATAAATGCATGTGTATATATATATATATATATATATATATATATATATATATATATATATATATATATGTATATGTGGAACAGAAATAGAGTCAAATCTACATGTGTATCTATCTGTCTATCGCTCTGTGCGTCTATATATCTGTATCTATGTAAATATGCAGAGAGATAGGTAGAAACACGCACATTTACATTAATAACAAATTAAGGATGTGTTTTGATAGAATTATTTATATATTTGGTAGCTTTTTGGCAACATACACTGCAGTGCTTTTGATTACTAAATGCATTTATTGTCATGTTCATAGATTGTTTTTGAGACACTTCTAATATACAATTGCAGAGCAATCATATATATATTAATCAAAGTGGAAGTCTGCTTGTACTGAACTTTGAAAAGATGTGTATTTTATATATGTTTGCTTCTTAAGGTGAAATAGAAATGTAAATCCTTTTTCACTGTGAGGATAATATACTTTACATTTGTTCTCTGCATTTGTCATAACCTCTAAATTAACTCCTCTAAAACAAAATAAATGAAACTAATTAATTAATTTAGCAATTGATTTTATTTTAAATCTGATAATCAGGTTGTCAGCAGAGAAAGATGCAGCTTCATTGGAGACTGTGTGAGAAAAACTCCATACAGTAATTGCAAACATCATATTATAGTATATGGACAATATAGTGCATTGTGTACCACGATTGCACTCCTAAAATGAGTATAAAGCTAGCATTTTAAGCACATTTCTGATGTCAGACAGATGCTTAACAAGTGCTGTTAAGATCATGTCGTGTAGCAGGGAATCACACTGAACAATACTTGCCAGCAAACAACATTGATACAAGGTGAAACATTTGTGCACTCCGTTAGATAAATCTGTTCTTCAGGGGGTACAGTTGGTTTCAGCGTGCTGTCTGTTTTACCAGTTTTTCAAGAGTTTAAAGCTGGTAAAGTACTTTGTGTAACTGCATTTTTTTCTTTTTTCCCTGTAACTGGTAGTACATGGAAAGATTTATAAATATATATCACTGATCATAACCCTTATCATATGTTCTTGAACAGGATGCCAAGATTTTTTCTTGGGATCCATGTCTTCAATACATAATAAGTTAGTTATGAACAGAAACCTAGTCACAATCCTCTGTTTAATACAAAGATGCAGGCATCTCTTGAGAATCCTTATAAAACATTGTGTCAAAACCTCTCATTAAGGGAAGTAAATATTGTGGGAAGAAATAGCCAGGGACTTGTTATGGCTAGGCTTGTATAGGCCCTAGGGCCGATAGCCTAGTACCAACCTATGAACATATTAGAGTATGTGTGAATATGTTACTATAAAACATTTCACAACACAGCATTATTGGACATGGCTCATTAATTTCAATGGTAAAATGTTGCCTTTTGTTGAAATCTTGCACAAGTAAGAGAAGAATAAATGTCATAATTACCAAAGTGTGAATTCCATGCAATGCTAGGGAGAGAAGGTATGTCTGTAGTAATTGTTCTAGTCAGAACTAAAGTGGTAGCAAAAGAATATAATAAGTAAGGT
>NC_056740.1:112040117-112047617 GCF_019279795.1 Protopterus annectens | reverse complement strand
TTACTTGATGACCAATATGATCACTTTTATTATTTTTTTTTATAATGAGCAAAATATGAACCCAAAGTTTTCCCTCTATGAAAAGAGAATTGGCATCTCTCAGGCAAAAATAAACCCAATTCATCATTGGTTGTAAGTATGTTCCAGTGTTTCTGAATCACATCCCTTAGTAAACTTATATTACTGCCATATGTAGTAACCAACCTAATAGTAGCTAGCCCATCCCAGTTAACTTGAGATTTGTATTGTAATAAATCAGATCTACGATGATTAGTAGCCCAGTCACTGGCTTTGAACATGTCCCCCTGTCTATACCCCCTATCCAGAAATCTAACCATAAAATCTTGTTTGAAGGTGTTGAAGTCTACATCAGATGAACAAATCCTTCTTATTTTCAAAAACTGAGATTTTGGAATATTTCTGATGGTATGGCTGGGATGGAGGCTGGACGCATATAACAAATTGTTATATTGTGGATATTTCCTATATACTAGTGTATGCAATGTGTGAGCTTGTTGGCACAAAACCTTGACATCCAAATAATTAATTTCTACCTCATTATAGGTTAGGATAAATTCAATACCCCACTTATTCTGATTAATATAATCAATAAACTCTGTAAGATAATCAATATCCCCTCGCCATACCAACCAGCAATCGTCCACAATTTGCTTCCATATATCAATTTCTGGTAGGAAGATGTTATGAGAATCATTATAAATGATTTGTTCTTCTATAAAACCCATAAAAAGGTTGGCATATATGGGGGCAAAAGATGCCCCCATAGCCGTACCTTGGGTTTGCCAGTAACACTCTCCTTTAAAATAGAAGACATTCTTAGTCAGGACGTGTTCAGCCAAACATATAAGCAATGTATTAAATCCTGGAGGATAAAGTTCTACCTGATTTAACCAGTATTCCAAGACTTGTAAACCTGCCCAATGCAGAATACTAGTATAAAGTGACTTTACATCCAAAGTACACATCAACCAGCTGGGATCTAACTGTGATTCAAACACTATCTGCAAAAATTCCATTGTATCCTTAACTCTGGTCCTAACATATGGCAGCAAAGGTTGTAAGTACTGGGTCAGAAACACTGATAAACGTTCCATGAGAGATCCAATTCCCAAAATAATGGGTCTACCAGGAGGCTGATTCAAGTCTTTATGAATTTTGGGCAGAAGATATAAATGTCGTTTGCCAGGCTCCTTTACCGTAAGGTGTTGTCTAACTGATTCACTAATAATACCCTCCTCCACCGCTTTCTCTAAAAATGAATCTTTCTTTTGTTTGAAATTAGGGGTGGAGTCAATTGGCATGTTCATGTAGTGCTGGGGTTTAGCAAGTTGTCTTATTTCCCCTCAGCCCAGTAAAAACTGGAATCCATGACGACAACCGCCCCACCCTTGTCTGCTGGTAGAATGGTGATGTCAGTGTTTTCTTAAAGTTCTGTAAGTGCTTGTTGTTCACCTTTAGGTAAATTATGTCCCAACACCTGAGAGGAGCATAGTTTGAAATATAAATTCCTGAGTACAACCTGTTGGAAAATGGCCAGATGTTTGTTCATGGGGGGAGTAAAGCTAGATTTATGAAAACGAAACTCAGTAGGTCTTTAAGAAACCTCTTGTGTACCAAAAAATAATTTGAGATTCAAGTTCCTACAAAATGCTGTTATGTCAGTAACAAAAACATTTTCATCAACAAAAAAATCTGGTGTGTAGTTTAAAGCATTATTAAGTAGTTTCTGTTCAGTAGACAAAGTATACTTAGAAATGTTGTGCACATTATTACATTCAATGTTCACTTCACAATTGATTGTAGTAAATTTTCTGTTGTGTCTACCCTTGTGTTTATGCCCCTCTCTGTGTTTCCTACCTTAAAGGGTGATCTTGACCCTGTAAGATATCTTATTATAAAGGGATCATTGAGGAGAACATCAATGATGTGAAGTGGCTATTTGAGGAGGTGAAAGCCTTTGAGGGACAGCCACACTATGTCAACAACTTGAGCAACCTCTCAAGGGAACTTTTAATCTTTGAGAATCAAACAAAAGAGAAAAAGTTGCACAAGTTTACTAGGGATATGGAAGACTATGACAGGATAAGGCCCTTTGAGTCCCACAAGAGTGTTAGATTTTCTGAAGGGAATAGATATGGAACAAATACTAGAAAAAAGAGGCCTCTCTCCATCCTTAAAAAATCTGGACAGGGATTCAGTACTTCAGGGAATGAGTCCTTGGCTACTGATACAGAAAGCATATATGTTAGTGATTCTCTGGATCCAAAAAAGGGACGGGGTCAAGATCACCCTTTAGGGGTAGGGCACATAGAGAGGGGTGTAAACACAAGGGTAGACAGAACAGAAAAGTTACTACAATCAATGGTGAAGTGAACATTGTATGTAATAATGTGCACAACATTTGTAAGTATACTTTGTCTACTGAAAAGAAACAACTACTTAATAAAGGTTTAAACTACATACCAGTTTTTTTGTTGATGAAAATGTTTTTGTTAATGACATAACAGCATTTTGTAGGAAATTGAATCTCAAATTATTTTTGGTACACAGGAGGTTTCTCAAAGACCTACCAAGTTTCGTTTTCATAAATCTAGCTTTACTCCCCCCATGAACAAACATCTGGCCATTTTCCAGCAGGCTGTATACAGGGATTTACATTTCAAACTATGCACCTCTCAGGTGTTGGGACATAATTTATCTAATGATAAACAATAAGCACTTAGGGAACTTCAAGAAAACACTGACATTACCATTCTACCAGCAGACAAGGGTGGGGTGGTGGTCTTAATGGATTCCAGTTTTTACTGGGCTGAGGGAAATAGGCAACTTGCTAACCACCAGCACTGCATCAACATGCCAATTGACCCCACCCCTAATTTCAAACAAAAGATGGATTAATTTTTAGAGAAAGCGGTGACGAATGGTATTATTAGTGAATCAGTTAGACAACAACTTATGGTAAAGGAGCCTGGCAAACAATATTTATATCTTTGGCCCAAAATTCATGAAGACTTGAATCAGCCTCCTGGCAGACACATTGTTTCGGGAACTGGATCTCTCACCTAACCTTTATCAGTGTTTCTGACCCAGTACTTAACAACCTTTGCTACCATATGTTAGGGCCAGAATTAAGGATACAACAGAATGTTTGCAGATAGTGTCTGAATCACAATTAGAGCCTAACTGATTAATGTGTACTTTGAATGTAAAGTCCCTTTATACCAGTATTCCGCATTGGGTGGGTTTACAAACCTTGGAATACTGGTTAAATAGGGCAGAACTTTATCCTCTAGGATTTGATACATTGCTTATATGTTTGGCTGAACATGTCTTGACTAAGAATGTCTTCTATTTTAAAGGAGAGTGTTATTGGCAAACCCAAGGTACGGCTATGGGGGCATCTTTTGCCCACATATATGCTGACCTTTTTATGGGTATTGTAGAAGAACAAATTATTTATAATGATTTCCATAACATCTGCCTACCAGAAATCGATACATGGAGGTGAATTTTGGATGATTGCTGGTTGGTATGGCGAGGGGATATTGATTATCTTATGGAGTTTATTGATTATATTAATGAGAATAAGTGGGGTATTGAATTTACCCTAACCTATATTCAGGAAGAAATTAATTATTTGGATGTCAAGGTTTTGTGCCAACAAGATCACACATTGCGTACACTAGTATATAGGAAATATCCACAATATAACAATTTGTTATATGCGTCTAGCCTCTATCCCAGCCATATCATCAGAAATATTCCAAAATCTCAGTTTTTGAGAATACGAAGGATTTGTTCATCTGATGTAGACTTCAGCACCTTCAAACAAGATTTTATGGGTAGATTTCTGGATAGGGGGGTATAGACAGGGGGATGTGTTCAAAGCCAGTGACTGGGCTACTAATCAGCATAGATCTGATTTATTACAATGCAAATCTCAAGTTAACTGGGATGGGCTAGCTACTATTAGGTTGGTTACTACATATGGCAGTAATATAAGTTTACTAAGGGATGTGATTCAGAAACACTGGAACATACTTACAACCAATGATGAATTGGGTTTATTTTTGCCTGAGAGATGCCAATTCTCTTTTCGTAGAGGGAAAACTTTGGGTTCATATTTTGCTCATTATAAAAAAAATTAATAAAAGTGATCATATTGGTCATCAAGTAACCATTACTGGGGACAAACTTATTGGTTCTTATCCCTATGGACACTGTAGTTTTTGTAAACATATGTACAAGACTAAACAGTTCACCAGCAAGAATATGGGTCAGATTTTTTATATACATTTTTATTCCTATTGCGGGTCAGATTGGGAGGTGTATATGGCTAGTTGCACCTTTTATGCCTTCTATGTGGGACAGACCTCCAGGCTGTTACGATGTTGGAGCATTTCAGTGACATACGCAATAAAAAAATCACAAACACACTTTACAGACACAGCCAACTTCACAGTTCTGTAAATTTTACATTTATAATGATTGGTAAAGTTATGGGAAATAGACAATTTAAAACTGGGTGGCACTCAATTTTGAACTACAAGGAAAGAAAACGGATTATAAAATTGTGGGGACTTTTTGCACCAGGTCTCAATGATAAAATGCAATTTAGTAACTCAAAAATAAATGCATAAAAATATAAATTATTTTATTGTACTTCATTATGTGGGGAAGTGATGTCACAGGAAATGTTTTGGCATTGATGGTATTTAAAGCATTCGGTTATTTCTATTGCTATCACTGATGAAAGCTAGATGCCGAAACCAGTCTATATTGTGATATAATAAACTGGTATTTTATTTGCATCCTTGTGGTGCTGGCCTTTTTTGCTATTCTTCATATGTGCTTGTTTGGCCATTTGCATCAGCCGTACTTGCTAGCTGATATATAGGTGTGGTTTAATGAGAGGCCTTCTACAGTGTTCCATTTCTTTGGCACAAAGCCTGTTTGGAGGCTGTGGTTAAATAGTGATTCTTGTAGGCCTGATAGTTCATGTTTCATGCTATTAAAGAGGCATCCTTGGTTACTATTAGAACCCATCGGCACAGTAGTTTTAGCCTTGAGTACTTGCTCTCTCGTGATTACTGGGGGAGTTACGGAAGTGGGTACTTCCTGAGGTGCTTCTGGAGGGGTAAAATCGAAACAAAATGTTTCAGCCAGGAGGCTTGCTGCTACTTTAGGCTCTGTATATATGGCACCATTTAAATTAATTCAGTACATTCTTGTGTATTATTTTTGAAGTTACAGACAACTGAAGAAATATTTATGATTTTTCTTGGCCTGAGAGGTTAATTTTTCTTCCCAGTTGTCATACGCCATGACATTCTTTCATGTGATTTGGTCTTATAAATACTTACTGTTTGAAATGTTGGGACCCACTAGATGTAGTCCTGAAACACGGAGACTGAATGGCTGAAAAAAATGGACTTACATATATCTTGTCTGAGATGGCCAATTTTCAGGATATTCCCTTTTCTGTGAGGTATGGCAATCTCAGAGTTGGTATACATAAGTCCAGGGGTGCAGAGAGGCTTGCCCCTCTGTAAAAAAGAAATTTAAAGAAGAAGCATGATTTTCAAGATTTGCTCTTCTCCTGGAGTTTTGGTCTTTTCTCTGTTGTGTCTACACTTGGCATTTCAAGTTCCAACATTTTAGTAGGGATACCTTTTAAATTAGCTTATTGGTTAGTTGATGTATGAAACAACTCAATAAGGCAGTCTAGGAATTGGTAGGGTATTTACATGTAAGTGACTCAATTCATCTGACATATTTTACTCACAATGTTGATAGAAAGCCAACTACTCTGTCCTTTTTTAACGAATAAATACATAATACATATTCTGGTTATGGATATAATGCATATTTGAGGCTCAGAGGCATCCTTTATTTTTTTCTTTATTGAGCATCATTTATAGTAATTTAGGTATACTCTGAATTAATTACTACATAGAAATAAAACATAAAAGTACAAACAAATGATGGTAGAACCAACAATTTACTTCCATGACATCAAGACAAAGCCTTTTAGGGAGTATAGGGAATAGTTTAAAAGCAACATACATATAAAGACATCAATCAGAAAGAACAAGTGATAAAATGGAACACATTAAAAAAAATGAAAACTAATTACATTGCAATCAGTTACTTCCTACTATGATTTTGGTTTAACCTTATACAAAGTTACTTAGATTTATCATACATAATAAACTCAAATTCTACCAACACATACAGTAAACCATCAAATTTACACATCAGGAGCTCAGGGTACTCTACAGGGCAAACCCCTATCTTACAGATATTGCTAGAAAGTGTGTCACATCTTCATACCTCCTCCCAACTCTCCTCTATGGCTCGACAATATTTACAAACCTACAGGCTACGCAAAAGCTTACATTTGAAGTATGGCTACACTTCACTTCAAACCATACTAACAGAACCCACCACTGCAAATCCCTAAAGCAGCTCAACTGGTTTGAATTACCTAATCACTTCAAATGCTCACAACTACTCACAGCCCATATCATTCATAAACAACAAAACTGCCCATCTCTGAATAATATTCCACTATCCTACTGTCCAAGTAGAAACATTTGTACTAGTAACAAAAATCTGTTTAGAGTAACAAAATCAAACAAACACACAGGATGCTCCCTGTATTCCATTTACATTACCAAGCTTTGGAATGATCTTCCATTTCCCCTAAAACATTTAGACAGATTAGCTCTCTTTAAAACAAGCTTTAAACAATTCCTAATAAAAACTCAGTTATGTTCATGCTTACCTCATGGATAACTTTAATGTAGCAGTACCTGCTCCTTATTGGCATCTTCTCAGTGACAGTACCCTTTACAACTGGCCAAAAGCCAATATGCAATGTAAAGAGCATGCAGGGTAATCCATTTACTTGTATTGTATACTGGATGGAAATAACTTGTTATTGCCATGTGTCTTGTCTTATGTATACATTTACTGTTAATGTTAGCAACTTCTTGAACGTGTATGATGTCTATCTATATATTGTATGTAGTAGCCTTCTGATGTATAATTTTGTCCTACTATTATAAGTAACCAATTTTTTTTTTTTACTTGTGCAGCTTTTCTCCCCAGGCCTTCACTGAAAAGGGGCATTGTGCTCAGCCGTTCTTTCTCAGTAAACAAAAGCAAACAAATAAATAAGTAAATTAACCTATATGGTAAGAAAGTAACCCCAAAGTGGGAGTAGTTTTGAGGCTGGGGGTTGGGCAATTAGGAGGGGTGTCTAGAAGCTAATAACCAAGGTACGGCAACATGATTCTTGCAATTTGATATTACACAGGAGAAAATGAGGGAGGAGTTGTAGTGAAAGAGAACTGGAGAAAAGGAATGGAAGCAAGATACACTGCATGATATGGAAGGAATATGTGTAGGAAAATGAGAAACAAAGGCCTATGTTTTCTTTAATACAGTTTTAAATTATGTTTGAAATCTGGTGAA
>NC_056740.1:112025117-112037617 GCF_019279795.1 Protopterus annectens | reverse complement strand
AATGGCTAGAATTTACATGTACGATGTATTTTATTGCTCTGCCTTCCTTACCAGATGCAAGATCAAAAGGGCTGTTGCACTCTGAGTTATTGTTTGCCTGGGAAACAGAGAATAATTATGTAATCTTAAATGAGTCAGTGGTACTGTGTTATCAATTTAAGGACAGAGAGAGCGAGAGAGAAACAGAGCATTTTGCATTTGTCTTCAGAACTGACCACTCACCAGCACTTGCTTTGCTCTGTCTGTATGTCAGCAGGATCTTAGACTTTAGTGTTTCTCTTAACAGATATATAGAAAATACTAAGTTCAGGCTAGCTATTTTCTATACTGATGTCAGAACTATTCTACTGTTTTATTTTGAGCATTTTCCTGTTATCTCTGAACTCTTGACTATCACTGTGTAGTAAGAAGTATTGTCTTGTGTTCTTATTATTTATTATTAAATATTTTTAAACCTGTCAACTGTGGCTGCTTTATGTAGAGATAATTTAAACTCTAGAGTACATTGCATGTATATAGTGATACTGTCCAAGCCACTCCAAGTAAGTCTTGCTGCTCAGACACACTTACCATTTGGATAATAATATTGTACAGTAATAATTAAACACCCTTTAATAAAGGCCTTATTAGTAGCTAATATTGGTGGTTGGTGGCAAGTGGTACTACCGTATAGTCTGGGCAGAAGGAGCATAGCTGGAAAACCTGTGCCAGCCTTCCCCAGGAGTGTGTTTGTATATAACTCATATCTCAAAGTGGGTGTGTGTCAGCTCCTAAGGGAGGGACATGAAGCACTGGTTGGACAGAGAGGGTGCTGGAGGTTTTAGGTTGAGCACCAGGCTGAGATCTGGACCCAATAGCTGTGCCAGTGGGGAGTCTTATTGGGGATGTGGAGAAAAAGGGAGAAATCAGCCCCAAACTGACTGTGACCTCTGTGTGCTCTTAAGGGGAATTGTACTATACTGTGTGTGTATTTGTTATCCTTCCCAATGTGGATGCCCCTGACTGGTGTTAGTGGTGAAGATTGAGGCTCATTGATTGCTGGGGCAGAGCACGGGTGTCACATATTAATTGTTTGGCAGTGGTGGGATATTTACACCAAAGATTACTTGGTTGGTAATTGGCTTTTAGTGGTGTGGATAGTGAATTTCTGTAGCTTGTGTACAGTGATCACTGAAGGTGTATTTGTACTCTAAATAAGCCACACAATGAATATTCAGAGTTCAGATCACAATTGTTGTATTTCTTTTGTGAGCTTAGTTAGTCAGGGAGAACAGGAAAACATCTCAGCAGAGGAGTATGGAAAGCTGACAAGGAGCCAGTTGGCTGAGATGTGCCAGGCTAAAGGACTCATGCAGGGAAACCTGACTAAGGCAGACATGATTGCAGCTTTGGTCACAGCTGCATCAGAAAAAAGCAACCAGGAGGATGATCAGACTGACTGTGGAGATGTACAACACTCAGGGAATGGACAGCTCAACCTTTGTGCAGAGGACTTAAAAATCCATCTGGAGCTAAAGAGACTGGAGTTGGAGGCCAGGCGTTTGGAAATTAAAGCAGTGGAAAAGGAGATGCAGAGGCGGCATGAAAAGGAGATGCTGACTCTTCGCCAGAGTCATGGAGGTAATGGGGAAGGGAGAATCTGGACCCCAGAAGCACAAAAGGTTAGTAATTTCTTCTGCAGTTTACAGAGGGGGATAATTCTGATAGTTTCATTCATATGTTTGAGAGGGTATATAAACAGTATGATGCTGACCAACGACTCTGGGTACGGTTCCTGACCACCTTACTCCATGGTAACACTGTAACTGTGCTGTCTAATTTAACTGATCAGGAATGTTTTGATTATACTGCTGTTAAGAATTGCTTGTTAGAATTGTTAAGTTAACACCTGAAACTTACAGGAAAATGTTTTGTGAGCATAGACACAAGGCAGATGAAAGTGTGAATATATTGCTGAACTGAGCACTTATTTTCATAGGTGGATGAGTGGATGCCAGGTCACCACATTTGAAGGGCTGGCAGACCTTTTGGTTGGGGAGCAAGCTCTTAGCACTTTGCATGAGCACATGCGGATCTGGTTAGCTGATAGACAATGTGCTACTTCAGAGGAGTTGGGGAAGAAGTGAGACCTATACCTAGCAAGCAGGGAATCCCTGCACAGGAAAGGGACCTCCAGTACTACTCATAGGTCTAAAAGAACCCATGGTGGGCAGCCCAGACTGCCCAACAGAATCTACCAGTAGGAGGCGAACCCACTAGTTCAGGTACATGTCCCGGACCTAGGGTTAAATGTTTTGAATGCAACCAGTGGGGCCATCTGGCATGCAAATGTCCATGGAGCCAAGGTGGGGAAGCCAGTAAGTGGGAAAGACAAAATGCCAATAGTAGGTTGTCGTGAGACAACAGGGGTACTGAACTACCATCCGGCAGATATCCTGATAGGGAAGGATTTGGATGAGACAGTACCATGTGTTAAGGCAGTTACATGCAGTCAGGCTTTGAGACAAGCATGTGGGTCTGGTAGCCTGGGGGTGAACCAGACAGACCGCATACTTGCAGCCAGGATTGGTGAGGTGGTTACTTCAGGGAGGGAGCCACTCTGTAGCAGTGAGACTGAAGGTGAGCCACAGCTGCTTGTGGGTACTGATGTTCCCTTGGACAGAGTGACTGCAAAGGTAGACGTGAGTAGTAGTACCTATGCTGACAGTGAGGCACTACTCTCAGAGGATGCTAGACTTTCTGTGGCATGGGAGCTGGAAAGGGTTACAAAGAGAGAGTTGAGACAGGCTCAGCTCTCAAACCCTACATTGCAAGGCCTGAGGCAGGTAATTAGTGAGCCAACTGATTCTCAAGGGAAGGGGGAATCTGTATACTGAGATAAAAGGTTACTGTACAGAGAGTGGACCCCTGAAGAAGGGCTAGAAGGTGAGAGAGTACAGCAGTTGGTAGTACCTAGAGCCTACCATCTGGCTCTTCTAGCCATAGCCCATGATACTCCCTTTGCAAGTCATATGTGCATAAAACATACAAAGAGACATATTGTGCAGGACTTCTACTGGCCTGGAATTTCCAGAGATGTAACAGGGTTCTGCAGTACTTGTGAGCAGTGTGAACAGGTAGGCAAGGCAGAATACAAGGTGAGAGTGCCTTTGATGTCTTTACCTGTGATTGAGGAGCCATTCCAAAGGGTAGCTATGGATATTATGGGGCTTCTGATTACCCCAAGCTCCACAGAGAAAAATTATCCTAGTGTTAGTAGATTATGCTACAAGATACCCTGAGGCAGTGGCTTTGTCCACCATTGATGCTGAAAAGGTGTCAAATGCTTTGTTAGAGATTTTCAGCAGGGTAGGTACCCAAAAGAAATACTGACTGACAGAGGTACCAATTTCATATCAGACCTGCTGGCTTGTCTGTGGAAGAACTGTGGGGTGAAGCACCTGAAGACCATCCCCTACCATCCCCAGACTAATGCTCTTGTTGAGAGGTCAAACTCTGTAATCAAGTCCATGCTACGGGCATTTACAGACCAGTTAAAGAGGGAGTGGGACAAATATTTGCCCCATCTGTTGTTTGCTTACAGAGATGCTCACCAGAAATCCATAGTGTTTTTTACCCTTTGAGTTGTTGTATGGGCATAGGCTGAGTAGACCTCTAGATTTAATTCATGATGAATGGGAAGGTGAGTGTGAACCTCACAAGGAGTCTGTTGTGGCATATGTCCTAAACCTCAAGACAAGGCACAGGGAACTCATGGGTTTGGCCCAGGAGAACCTGTCAGAAGCCCAACAACAGAAAAAGGTATGGTATGACAGGAATGCTCATGCTAGAGAGTACGCTGTAGGGCAGAAGGTAATGGTTCTCATTCCTGTCAGACACAGCAAGCTGCAAGCAGCTTGGGAGGGACCTTACAAGGTGGTAAGAAAGGTAAGTGATGTTAGCTACATGGTGGAACCGCTAGGTAGGAGGCAGTAACACAAGTTGTACCATGTTAACATGATGAAACCTTACCATGATAGGTAGGCCTTTGTGCTGAGTATTTACATTGGCTTGCAGGAGTCTGAGGGAGATCTGGTGACTGATATCCTCAGTGAGGTTTGGGCAGACACCTCAGTGGAAGGGGTAGCAATGTCCCAGCAGCTATCTCCAACCCAAGTTTGAGAAATCTGAGCAGTGTTACAGGCATTTGGGGATGTGTTCACTGGGAGACCAGGGTGCACCCACCTGGTGCAGCACCAGGTGGATACAAAACCACAAAGGCCTATTAGGCAGGCCCCTTATAGGGTGCCTGAGAGAATCAAACAGACTCTGAGGAGAAGATACATGAAATGTTGGAACTAGGGGTAATTCAAGAGTCCAACAGTTCCTGGGTGTCCCCAGTGGTGCTGGTGCCAAAGAAGGATGGCAGCACTAGGTACTGTGTGGACTACAGGAAATTAAATAGTCACACAGAGTCAGATGCTTACCCCATTCCTAGGACAGATGAGGCCCTAGAGCAGCTGGGTGGAGCTAAGTATCTTACAACTATTCATCTTAACAAGGGTTACTGGCAGGTGCCCTTGACTCCCAGTGCTAGAGAGAGATCAGCCTTTGTAACTCCTTTTGGCTTGTATGACTTCACAAATGTGCCCTTTGGGATGAGAAATGCCCCAGCAACTTACCAGATGCTGGTAGATCATATCCTAGCAGGAGCAGAAGGGTTTGCCCTTTCTTACCAAGATTATATTGCTATTTACAGCCATTCCTGGCAAGAGCACCTTCAACATGTCAGGGAGGTGCTGGGCAGACTACAGAGGGCAGGGTTGACCATTAAGCCCAGCAAATGTCAGGTGGGTATGGCAGAGGTCTCCTACCTGGGACATAGAGTGGGGAGTGGTAAGATCAAGTTAGAACCTGCCAAAGTAAAAGCCATTCAGGCATGGCCTGCACCTGTTACCAGAAAGCAAGTGAGGGCATTCTTATGGATAGCAGGGTACTATAGAACGTTCATCCCCAGTTATAGTACCATAGCTGCTCTGCTCACAGACCTGACAAGGTAGAACAGGCCAAATAAGGTAGTGTGGACCACAGCATGTGAGTAGGCATTTCGGAAGCTTAAAGAAGCTTTGGGAGGACCCCCTGTTTTAGCCAGTCCAGATTACAACATAGAATTTGTTGTGCAGGTGGATGCTTTGAACCATGGGGTGGGGGCTGTACTTAGATTTCTTCAGTGGGAGAAGAGCACCCAGTGGTTTATCTCAGTTGTAGGCTGCAACCCAGGGAGGAATGCTATGCAGCTGTAGAAAAGGAATATCTAGCCATAGTGTGGGCACTGCAGAAACTTCAGCCTTATCTGTATGGAAGTAAATTCACTGTAGTTACAGACCACAATACCCTAACATGGTTACACAGAGCCAGTCAGCAAAATGCCAGGTTGCTAAGATGGAGCCTAGGGCTGAAAGCATATATGTCAACGCAGCACCACAGTGGGATTAGCAATTCCAATGCAGGTGGGCTCTCAAGACAGGGAATGGGGTAAATATACTCAGATAGACCTAACCCTCTCAAGCAACGTTTCTCAAGGGTCACTTGAAAAACTAGCTTGAGTTCTCGGGGGGGGGGGCTATGTGAAGATATGTGGAGGCTGGCAGCCTAGCTAGCTAGGATTTTGTAGATAATTCTGTCATTTGCAAATATTAATGTAAGCCACATGCTTGTTCTCTTAAATGTAAGAAAATTATGGTAAATGTTGAACCTCAAAAATGTAACCACATTGCACTCTGCTGGAGGAAAGCTGATTAAGTTAAGCATTGTATAATTATTTGATCTCAAAACTCAGAACCAAGATGTCAGAATGAAGGAATTTTTCCTATTTTTTGAGACCAGCATTAATGGCTAGAATTTACATGTATAGTTTATTTTATTGCTCTGGTTTCTTGACCAGCTGCAAGATCGAATGGGCTGTTAGACTCTGAGTTTCTGTTAGCCTGGGAAACAAATAATGATGTAATCAGAAATGAGTCAGTGGTACTGTGTTATCAATTTAAGGACATAGAGAGAGAGAGAATCAGAACAATTTGCATTTGTCTTTAGAACCGACCACTCACCAGCACTTGCTTTGCTCTGTCTCTATGTAAGTAGGATCTTAGACTTTAGTGTTTCTCTTAAGAAATAGATAGAAAATGGTAAGTTTAGACTAGCTGTTTTCTATATTGATGTCAGAACTATTCTACTGTATTACTTTAAGCATTTTCTTGTGAACTCTGAACTCTTGACTAGCACTGTTTAGTAAGAAGTATTGTCTTGTGTTTTTATATTTATTATTAAATATTTTTAAACCTTTCAACTGTGTATGTTTTATGTAGACATAATTTAAGCTCTAGAGTACATTGCATGTATATAGTGATACTGTCCAAGCCAATCCAAGTAAGTCTTGCTGCTCAGTCACACTTAACATTTGCATATTAATATTGCACAGTAATAATTGGATGCCCTTTGATAAGGGCCTTATTAGTAGCTGATATTAGTGGTTGGTAGCAAGTAATACTACCATATAATCTGGGCAGAAGGGACATAGCTGGAGAACCTGTGCCAGCTTTCCCCAGCAGTTTCTGTGTGCTTGTATATAACTCATACCTCAAAGTGTGTGTGTGTGTGCGTGTGTGTGTGTGTGTGTGTGTGTGTGTGTGTGTGTGTGTGTGTGTGTGTGTGTGTGTGTGCATGTGTGTGTGTTTGTGTGTGTGTGTGTGTGTGTGTGTGTGTGTGTGTGTGTGTGTGTGTGTGTGTGTGTGTGTGTGTCAGCTACTTAGGCAAAGATACGAAGCATTGGTTGGACTGAGAGGTTGCTGGAGGTTTTAGCTTTGCCACTAGGCTGAGATCTGGACCCTCTAGCTGTGTCAGTGGGGAGTCTTATTGGGGATCTGGAGAGAAATAGATAACCAGCCCCAGACTGACTGTGATCTCTGTGTGCTCTTAAGGGGAATTGTACTTTACTGTGTGTGCATTTGTTATCCTTCCCAATGTGGACGCCCCTGACTGGTGTTAGTGGTGAAGATTGAGGCTCCTTGATTGCTGGGGCAGAGCACGGGCATCTCATATTAATTGTTTGGCAGTGGTGGGATATTTACACCACATATTACTTGGTTGGTAATTGGCTTTTAGTGGTGTGGATAGTGAATTTCTGTAGCTTGTGTGCAGTGATCACTGAAGGTGTATTTGTTCACTAAATAAGCCACACAGTGAATATTCAGAGTTCAGATCACAATTGTTTTATTTCTTTTGTGAGCTTAGTTAGTCAGGGAGAACAGGAAAACATCTCAGCAGAGGAGTATGGAAAGCTGACAAGGAGCCAGTTGGCTGAGATGTGCCAGGCTAAAGGACTCATGCAGGGAAACCTGACTAAGGCAGACATGATTGCAGCTTTGGTCACAGCTGCGTCAGAAAAAAGCAACCAGGAGGATGATCAGACTGACCGTGGAGATGTACAACACTCAGGGAATGGACAGCTCAACCTTTGTGCAGAGGACTTAAAGTTCCATCTGGAGCTAAAGAGACTGGAGTTGGAGGCCAGGCGTTTGGAAATTAAAGCAGTGGAAAAGGAGATGCAGAGGCAGCATGAAAAGGAGATGCTGACTCTTCACCAGAGTCATGGAGGTAATGGGGAAGTGAGAATCTGGACCCCAGAAGCACAAAAGGTTAGTAATTTCTTCTGCAGTTTACAGAGGGGGATAATTTTGATAGTTTCATTCATATGTTTGAGAGGGTATGTAAACAGTATGATGCTGACCAAAGACTCTGGGTACGGTTCCTGACCACCTTACTCCATGGTAACACTGTAACTGTGCTGTCTAATTTAACTGATCAGGAATGTTTTGATTATATTGCTGTTAAGAACTGCTTGTTAGAATTTTTTAAGTTAACACCTGAAACTTGCAGGAAAATGTTTTGTGAGCATAGACACAAGGCAGATGAAAGTGTGAATATATTGCTGAACTGAGCACTTATTTTCATAGGTGGATGAGTGGATGCCAGGTCACCACAATTGAAGGGCTGGCAGACCTTTTGGTTGGGGAGCAAGCTCTTAGCACTTTGCTTTAGCACATGAGGATCTGGTTAGCTGATAGACAATGTGCTACTTCAGAGGAGTTGGGGAAGAAGTGAGACCTATACCTAGCAAGCAGGGCATCCCTGCACAGGAAAGGGACCTCCAGTACTGCTCATAGGTCTAAAAGAACCCATGGTGGGCAGCCCAGACTGCCCAACAGAATCTTCCAGTAGGAGGGGAACCCACTAGTTCAGGTACATGTCCCAGACCTAGGGTTAAATGTTTTAAATGCAACCAGTGGGGCCATCTGGCATGCAAATGTCCATGGTGCTAAGGTGGGGAACAAAAAGTGGGGAAGCCAGTAAGTGGGAAAGACAAAATGCCAATAGTAGGTTGTCGTGAGACAACAGGGGTACTGAACTACCATCCGGCAGATATCCTGATAGGGAAGGATTTGGATGAGACAGTACCATGTGTTAAGGCAGTTACATGCAATCAGGCTTTGAGACAAGCATGTGGGTCTGGTAGCCTGGGGGTGAACCAGACAGACCGCATACTTGCAGCCAGGATTGGTGAGGTGGTTACTTCAGGGAGGGAGCCACTCTGTAGCAGTGAGACTGAAGGTGAGCCACAGCTGCTTGTGGGTACTGATGTTCCCATGGATAGAGTGACTGCAAAGGTAGACGTGAGTAGTAGTACCTATGCTGACAGTGAGGCACTACTCTCAGAGGATGCTAGACTTCCTGTGGCATGGGAGCTGGAAAGGGTTACAAAGAGAGAGTTGAGAATGGCTCAGCTCTCAAACCCTACATTGCAAGGCCTGAGGCAGGTAATTAGTGAGGCAACTGATTCTCAAGGGAAGGGGGAATCTGTATACTGAGATAAAAGGTTACTGTACAGAGAGTGGAGCCCTGAAGAAGGGCTAGAAGTTGAGAGAGTACAGCAGTTGGTAGTACCTAGAGCCTACCATCTGGCTCTTCTAGCCATAGCCCATTATACTCCCTTTGCAATCAAATGTGCATAAAACGTACAAAGAGACGTATTGTGCAGGACTTCTACTGGCCTGGAATTTCCAGAGATGTAACAGGGTACTGCAGTACTTGTGAGCAGTGTGAACAGGTAGGCAAGGCAGAATATAAGGTGAGAGTGCCTTTGATGTCTTTACCTGTGACTGAGGAGCCATTTCAGAGGGTAGCTATGGATATTATGGGGCTTCTGATTACCCCAAGCTCCACAGAGAAAAATTATCCTAGTGTTAGTAGATTATCCTACAAGATACCCTGAGGCAGTGGCTTTGTCCACCATTGATGCTGAAAAGGTGTGAAATGCTTTGTTAGAGATTTTCAGCAAGGTGGGTTCCCAAAAGAAATACTGACTGACAGAGGTACCAATTTCATGTCAGACCTGCTGGCTTGTCTGTGGAAGAACTGTGGGGTGAAGCACCTGAAGACCATCCCCTACCATCCCCAGACTAATGCTCTTGTTGAGAGGTTAAACTCTGCAATCAATTCCATGCTACGGGCATTTGCAGACCAGTTAAAGAGGGAGTGGGACAAATATTTGCCCCATCTGTTGTTTGCTTACAGAGATGCTCACCAGAAATCCATAGTGTTTTTTACCCTTTGAGTTGTTGTATGGGCATAGGCTGAGTAGACCTCTAGATTTAATTCATGATGAATTGGAAGGTGAGTGTGAACCTCACAAGGAGTCTGTTGTAGCATATCTCCTAAACCTCAAAACAAGGCACAGGGAACTCATGGATTTGGCCCAGGAGAACCTGTCAGAAGCCCAACAACAGAAAAAGGTATGGTATGACAGGAATGCTCATGCTAGAGAGTATGCTGTAGGGCAGAAGGTAATGATTCTCATTCCTGTCAGACACAGCAAGTTGCAAGCAGCTTGGGAGGGACATTAGAAGTGTGGTAAGAAAGGTAAGTGATGCTAACTACATGGTGGAACCGCTAGGTAGGAGGCAGTAACACAAGTTGTACCATGTTAACATGATGAAACCTTACCATGATAGGTAGGCCTTTGTGCTGAGTATTTACATTGGCTTACAGGAGGAGTCTGAGGGAGATCTGGTGACTGATATCCTCAGTGAGGTTTGGGCAGACACCTCAGTGGAAGGGGTAGCAATGTCCCAGCAGCTATCTCCTACCCAAGTTCGAGAAATCTGAGCAGTGTTACAGGCATTTGGGGACATGTTCACTGGGAGACCAGGGTGCACCCACCTGGTGCAGCACCAGGTGGATACAAAACCACAAAGGCCTATTAGGCAGGCCCCTTATAGGGTGCCTGAGAGAATCAAACAGACTCTGAGGGGAAGATACAGGAAATGTTGGAACTTGGGGTAATTCAAGAGTCCAACAGTTCCTGGGTGTCCCCAGTGGTGCTGGTGCCAAAGAAGGATGGCAGCACTAGGTACTGTGTGGACTACAGGAAATTAAATAGTCACACAGAGTCAGATGCTTACCCCATTCCTAGGACAGATGAGGCCCTAGAGCAGCTGAGTGGAGCTAAGTATCTTACAACTATTCATCTTAACAAGGGTTACTGGCAGGTGCCCTTGACTCCCAGTGCTAGTGGGAGGTCAGCCTTTGTAACTCCTTTTGGCTTGTATGACTTCATAAAGGTGCCCTTTGGGATGAGAAATGCCCCAGCAACTTACCAGATGCTGGTAGATCATATCCTAGCAGGAGCAGAAGGGTTTGGCCTTTCTTACCAAGATTATATTGCTATTTACAGCCATTCCTGGCAAGAGCACCTTCAACATGTCAGGGAGGTGCTGGGCAGACTACAGAGGGCAGGGTTGACTATTAAGCCCAGCAAATGTCAGGTGGGTATGGCAGAGGTCTCCTACCTGGGACATAGAGTGGGGAGTGGTAAGATCAAGTTAGAACCTGCCAAAGTAAAAGCCATTCAGGCATGGCCTGCACCTGTTACCAGAAAGCAAGTGAGGGCATTCTTATGGACAGCAGGGTACTATAGAACGTTCATCCCCAGTTATAGTACCATAGCTGCTCCGCTCACAGACCTGACAAGGTAGAACAGGCCAAATAAGGTAGTGTGGACCACAGCATGTGAGTAGGCATTTCGGAAGCTTAAAGAAGCTTTGGGAGGACCCCCTGTGTTAGCCAGTCCAGATTACAACATAGAATTTGTTGTGCAGGTGGATGCTTTGAACCATGGGGTGGGGGCTGTACTTAGATTTCTTCAGTGGGAGAAGAGCACCCAGTGGTTTATCTCAGTTGTAGGCTCCAACCCAGGGAGGAATGCTATGCAGCTGTAGAAAAGGAATATCTAGCCATAGTGTAGGCACTGCAGAAACTTCAGCCTTATCTGTATGGAAGTAAATTCACTGTAGTTACAGACCACAATACCCTAACATGGTTACACAGAGCCAGCCAGCAAAATGCCAGGTTGCTAAGATGGAGCCTAAGGTTGAAAGCATATATGTCAGCGCAGCACCGCAGTGGAATTAGCAATGCCAATGCAGATGGGCTCTCAAGACAGGGAATGGGGTAAATATACTCAGATAGACCTAACCCTCTCAAGCAACGTTTCTCAATGGTTACTTGAAAAACTAGCTTGAGTTCTCGGGGGGTGGGGGGGGATATGTGAAGATATGTGAAGGCTGGCAGCCTAGCTAGTTAGGATTTTGTAGATAATTCTGTCATTTGCAAATATTAATGTAAGCCACATGCTTGTTCTCTTAAATGTAAGAAAATTATGGTAAATGTTGAACCTCAAAAATGTAACGACATTGCACTCTGCTGGAGGAAAGCTGATTAAGTTAAGCATTGTATAATTCTTTGATCTCAAAACTCAGAACCAAGATGTCAGAATGAAGGAATTCTTCCTATTTTTTGAGACCAGCATTAATGGCTAGAATTTACATGTATAGTTTATTTTATTGCTCTGGTTTCTTGACCAGCTGCAAGATCGAAAGGGCTGTTACACTCTGAGTTTCTGTTAGCCTGGGAAACAAATAATGACGTAATCAGAAATGAGTCAGTGGTACTGTGTTATCAATTTAAGGACAAAGAGAGAGATAGAATCAGAACAATTTGCATTTGTCTTTAGAACTGACCACTCACCAGCACGTGCTTTGCTCTGTCTGTATGTAAGTAGGATCTTAGACTTTAGTGTTTCTCTTAAGAAATAGATAGAAAATGGTAAGTTTAGACTAGCTGTTTTCTATACTGATGTCAGAACTATTCTACTGTATTACTTTAAGCATTTTCTTGTGAACTCTGAACTCTTGACTAGCACTGTTTAGTAAGAAGTATTGTCTTGTGTTTTTATATTTATTATTAAATATTTTTAAACCTTTCAACTGTGTATGTTTTATGTAGAGATAATTTAAGCTCTAGAGTACATTGCATGTATATAGTGATACTGTCCAAGCCACTCCAAGTAAGTCTTGCTGCTCAGTCACACTTAACATTTGCATATTAATATTGCACAGTAATAATTG
>NC_056740.1:111907617-112022617 GCF_019279795.1 Protopterus annectens | reverse complement strand
GAGAAAAAAATCATACAACTTGTATAAGTATTATGTGGCAAAAGGAAAAACATAAGTAATAATTCTAGTAATTTTTATTATTGTAATTACATTAATTTTTATTATTGTAATGATCAGGGCATTTGACATAATACTGTATCACACCATAGAAGGATTTCTCCAAATTGTGAAAAAAGTAATCTTAATACTACATTAACTCTGAATAGAATAATATCTAAATGTAAGTACGTGGCCAGTGCCTTAGTTGCTTATAGTAAACTTTTAGACACAGGCATATAGTAATCCATTATCTCATTAGTAGTAATAAAGTGTGATATATGTTTGTAAGAAGTAACAGCATGTCATTTCTATGAGTGAGAACAGAAGAAAGAAAAAAGAAAGAAGAGATATTTTCTCTTATCCCTTTCCTAATAATTTACTCAATCACTCCTATGATTGCGATTATGTAATATACGTCTCTTCCTTCTCTCCCAAGCCTGATTTCCTTTCTTCATTTATCTTATTAATAATTTTGTTGATAGCTTTTGCCTAATTACTTTGTCATAACTCCTGTAATCTTGATTCATAATGGTAAATGATGGACTGGCTTACCCACTTCATAATATAAATGCAAAATTTAAAAAGAATACACTAGAAAATGAGCAAAGGACATAAGTGAAAATAAACAATATCTTGAGGAAATGAGTAAAACACATAATCAATAACAGAGATAATAGTCACAAAGTAAAAATAATATGTTTTATTTTGCTTTAGTTTATAGAAGGGAAATATGAAGGTAATTCTTTTTGCACTCACATTTTTCACATTTGTTATGTTCTAGTCCTCATATCTGACCATTGTGTGGACCCACCTAGTGATGCTTCTGACCTGTTTTTTTCTCCCTGGGTGGGATCCCAGTGGCTCATAATTTCTATGTTGGCAAGGGTTGCACATACCAAGTTATTTAGTTTGTTTATTTATTCATTGTTGAAGAGTTGCTGCACTTTCAGTCACAAGGAGACTCTAGGTTTGCTATTTAAGCCCTCTACATTCCCAATAACGTGTTGTAAATTTCAGCAGACAGTAGATGTTAGGAAAAGTGTACCACTCATTTCCATGAGTTATGTAATCCTGCTAGACTGCTCTGTCCCCCTTTAAACCAGTCCTCCCATATGGTTTTTGATCTCCACTAGAGATTCTAACATGGCAACATCTTCCTTAGGCATGCACTCTCTCCAACCATCGAAGGAGAGGTAACCTAAATGAACCACACCATTCCTCTCTTCCCTCCATACCAGCATCGACAAATGGCCAAACAGCTAATTGAACTGGGGTTTCCAGGGTCTTACCCAAGGAATTATCCCTCTCTGCCAAAATAGCTTGCTAAGATAATGCTGTGGGTTAGAATCTATTCTTATAATGGACATGTGGAAGAGAAAATACTAAAAAATGGAATAAAATGAAATGTGCATAATGTGGAATATGATATATATATATATATATATATATATATATATGTATCTATACCTACAGCTATATTTTTATAAGGAATATAAATATACTTACTAATGATGAAAATCTTTCTTCGAAATAACTCCACTATCTATGTGTGAATCATATAGGAAACATTTATTCTAGTTATTTACTAGGCTATTGATCTGTGAGAATCCTTAGAAGCCCACACTTATATTCCCATGGTCATTTTATTGATTTACTAATTGAAAATGTTCATGTGGTCTTAGTGCCATCATTTGTATTCAAGTGATAAATAGAAGGTGCCGGTGAACCCTTAAAGAATATGTAATATTAAGCTAGAAGAACTTGAATAAAAGTCTATATATCAGAAGAGTCAGATGGTAAGGAGTTGTTGCATTTGTTCTAACATATCTTGGGAGAGTAAAGAAACACTAACTTCTAAGAAGAAGGTTAACAATGAAACTAATAAGAACTCTTGTTTAAATTAGTACCGTCACTGTACAGATCCTGATTGTTGATTTAACCACAGAGCCAGTTGTGCAGCTCCGCCCACATTTCATTAAACAAATCACAGTCTAAACTAAACCTAAACAATGAAAATAATGTTTGCTTTTTGCCCCAAGCCTACAAAATTTTTATAACTCAACAGAAACTGTAAATAAAGTAACACTGCATAAAATGAGATGATGGGAAGAAGAATGGCATTAATATACAAAGTAACATTTAACAAATCAGATTTACTCACAACTCAGTCTGTTCTATCATTCCTGTGGTGGAATTAAACATTTATATTGTTCAAGCTTCTTTAAATGACTGCTTACTTTGACTCTGAGCAAATCTGCATTTTTCTCAGAGCAGTTGTTTAGAGTTATTTTGGTCATTAGGTATGATGCACAGAAAGAAGGTACTTCATTTGCCATTAGTGGTCATGGAGCAATACATTTTCACCATGTCTGGTAAATAAATAAATAAAATGTCTAGTGGTTCCCATTTTTATTTTTGTAATATTTGTTATTATAAACAACAGGACAATACAAGCCCCACAGAATTTGTCTGCACATGAAGAGAATGAATGCAATGTCATTCTGTTTTTCTGAATGTAGCCAGACACGCAATACAGACGAGAAGCAGTGAAGGTCACTTTGCAATTTATGACAAAGTGAGCAGTACATGAAGATGTCCCTGAAATAATGTGCCTTCTGAAGTGTTCATACAATCATCAATTAGGGCAACCATGCTGAGGTGTTAAAATAGCAATTTGCCATTTGCTATTTGCAAACTTAAAGAGGCAAGTATTGCTCCTTTGGACATTTATTGGTATTATTGCTGTATATTACTGTACTAGTGTATATTCTAAACCCTATTACTCTATGTTAAATTAGGCATAAGGCAAGACCAGAGAGTAAGACCATGTTCAGCACTGCAACGTTCAGCACTGCAACATATTAATATTAATGCCGATGAGAAACAGTTTTATGTTTGTGGGATATGAGACTGTGAAAAATAAAGAATTATACTATTCTTGTCAGTCTGGTAGCAAAGCAGTGGATGTGATACTTGCACATGGAGTTCAACTTTCTAGGCATATAGTGAATAAGAATGGTTATAAATGTTCAGAAATGTGTATGGTACTTCTGCAAACTATCACCTAAACAAATGCATAATTTAAATTACTATCATATGCTGTGCAGATGTCATTTATCTTCATAAATCGTTTCTCTTTTAATTTAGTCTCCTAATATTAAATAGTACTATTACAGTGTTTCATAATACTATATAGAAATTTGATTGTCAGGGCTAAACACCCAGTTTTTTTCTCCTAAGGATACCATTAAAACAATATACATTTTCAACAGTCATACGTACTTTGCTAACATGAAGCGTTGTTTGGAATGTGACATTTTTAGATTATAAATGCAGATATATTCATGTTGCTAGAATTTTTAATTATTTTAAATATTTTGCTCCATTTTTCAAAATATAAATCTTAATTTATCTTTTTTTATATGTTTCATTAGGATGTATTAGGTATATAGAAAATATTTGTTTTCATATACAGTATTGTTTATAGTGTACCAGAAACGAGGATGAAAATAGCATTTTTTCCGCATGTTACTAAAAGACACTGTGGAGAAACATATGAAGAGAAACATTATCTGAAAGAATGATGGCTCCATGACCCATGCCGTAAGAACTTATCAAATACAACAGCCTCAATTTATTTTACTTAGTTTGTCATTTTTTTGAATAGACAAGAATGTGAAAATCCACACCTTAAAATATAAATTCATTAGCTTTTGTAATGACTACATGAAGTGTTCTGTTCCATGGTAGCTGCTCAGTTCCCATGACTAATAAAATATTATTCTTTTAATAATTTGGGCATGCTACGTTTCAGTGAAAAATGTTTCGTTCTTTGAATGCTTCTCAGAAGAATGGCTTTAGCAGCGTGCCTTTTAACTCCAACGTTTTTGGTCAATTACATTCAAAAAATTCTTGCCTTGGCAGTTAGTATTTTAAACTTGATGTGATAAAGTTAAAGGAATGAGTTACTTAATAGTTTCACTTCTTACAACACATATTTGTCTGTTTCCCTGCTTATTTATTTGTCTCTGTCTGTCTGTCTGTCTGTTTATCTATCTGTCTATCTATCTCTATCAACTGTTAACCAAATAAATTGGATAGTACATTAACCTTTTAGCTGCAACCCATGCCACAATACAAAAACAATTGTGTTACTACATAACACATAAATGTGTATACAAGACATATACTTCACGAAAGGAATGTGATTTTTTTATATATATATATATATATATATATATATATATATATATATATTAAATAAATAGAAGCTAAACTGAACTAACAGACTATAAGATAAGTTGTAATTAACTAGAGCGTATATATTATCATTTGCTTAAACACATTAGTAATTAAATAGATACTCTAACAAAAGACAGAATAAAAGTAAGTGACTAAAACACACATTAAATGCAAGAGTCAATCGAATCTAACCCAAATCTCTGAAGTATCCATATTTACTGTTTTTTTCAAGTTGTAATTTTATTTTTTTAAAATAATGTGAGATTATTGTATATGTATCAGTATTGTTATTAATTGGGTTCAGGCGCCTAGGCAGCGAGACATTTCCCTGTGGTACATTTGACTGGGGACACATGGCTGAAGTAACATTCAGCTGCTGAGAAATATGGCTGTTTGCAAATTCGCTGTGGGCAAAGAGAAGCATACACTGCCATGCCCACAGCTTTAATAAACAAATGTACAGGGGGAAAACAATGTCCGTGGTCCCCAAGGGAACATGAGACAGCAGGCAATATGGCAGGCATCAGCAGCAGGCTGGCCAGAGGGCATGTCATTGGCAGTAAAATTGCAGTGCACAATGGGCAGTGCCTTTAGAATTAGAGTGTGTGGACCACTATCCCATTCACAGTGTCTAGGGAACATTACCTAAAATGCATACTGGAGCATAAATGTGACTACAGTAGCCTGCAGGATTTCCTCCATGCTGTAGCACACTTCTACATGTTGTAGTTATATAAGTATGTACTGTACACTGAGCACAACACTCATTGCTTCTTCTGCCACCATGCATTTGGCTATTAAAGCTGTGAGCGTGGCAGTGTGTGCTTCTCTTTGCCCACAGGGAATTTGCAAACAGACATATTTCTCTGCAGCTGAATGTCACTTCAGCCATGTGTCCCCAGTCAAATGGACCACAGGGAAATGTCTCGCTGCCTAGGTGCCTGAACCCCTAGAAAGATATATAGACAGACACACAGACATAGATATATAGATAGAGATAAACATACATATCTATCAAGCCAATGGAACAAAACCATGTTTGTTGACGTTAAGCAGCTGTACTAGTATTTCAGAACTAAAATCTAGCTTATTTTGATATGTAATTAAATGGTGGCTGGCTTAATAAATGTATGCTGCACTGCAAAAAAAAAAAAAAAGAAAAGCTTTTGACTGATCTGTGTTTTCTCACTTGTTAGATGGTTGCTGAGTCTTCTAGATAATTATATATTGTTCTGTTCATATAAGTTGTAACACAGATGATTAAGGCAATTAAACTAGCCCTTGTAAGATGGTAGTGCTGTGTTTTTTAGTGATTTAGTGATTTTAGTGATCACCTCCTTCAATGGTACCAACTCACACTCGCCCACAAACTAATAAACCAACCACTAAAAGTCCCATCCCTCCAGAATCTACTCCAGCCCTACATCACCACGAGACCACTAAGATCCAGCCACAAAAACCTCCTACAGGTCACAAGAACCATTAACTCTGCTGGAGAAGTATTATTCTCCTGCACTATAGCCAAACTCTGGAACTCCCTCCCATCCTCAATTACCTCTGTAACTTCTTGCACCAACTTTAAATCCTTACTAAAATCACACTTCAAAACTTGCCAGATATGCCCTCGCAACCCCCCCCTCTAATACCATCCACTCCCCCCACTCACTACCTCTCTCAGCCTCCTATCAATAACCTACTCTTAGCAAGCTTGGCTACTCATGTTCCCAGCTACCTACCACATAATACTAACTTCTTGTAGCAACAACTGCTAATGGCTGTTATGTACCTCAAAAACAGATTGTATCAATTGTTCACTGATGAATCTCAACTACATTTGTAACCATGTTTAGTATATATCACCATATTTTAAAATTGTACTATGCTCTACAGCCGTTTTACATCTGTTTTCTTCTTGTCTTGCGTCCTTAACTGGACTAATGTCTATATTTAAATACTATTTTTTTTAACTGTATAATGCAAATAATACTTAATGTGGAGCCTTTCTCCCCGGATCTCCACTGAAAATGGACCTGTGTCCAGTTGGACTCTTCCGATCAACAAATGTAAATAAATAAAATAATAAATAATAATAACTAATCTGATTTTTTTCATGTTATGAAAATGAAATTCTGTTATTTTCTTACCAGCTAGTCATCATAATTAAACTTAATTGAAATTTTAGGTACCATCTTCAGTACATTTACAAGCGACAGTCACTTACCAACAGATGATTTACATTCAATACAGAGGAGGTTCTTTTTAAGAATGTTAATTCATACTAATTCTAAATTATGGAATGATTTTTGAGGTCACTGTCCCTATTTATACTAAAAGAATGAAGATACATTAAACGTATGTTTAAGGAAATAGATACAGTTTTTGGTGTAATCTGACTTGACAGGTGTTTGATAAACAGTTTAATTTCTAGTAATAAAAACATAGACAAAAAATTAAAACTTGGACCATATTCAATATTCTGAACATTTTGAATATGGTAATATTAAATCATGAATCAAAATTACATGTTTAATACAAGGCTGCTCTTCTCTGTTTGTTATAATCTTTCACAGGAATGTTGGACAACATGCAAGTCAAGTAGATATAATTGTTGTCTTTATGACTTTGTGGATGTACTGTGCACAAATAAAAATGCACATCTCCAACACCCTCCTTATGCAGTACGTCAGATACTTTATCTAATTTGGAGAGCATGCTTTGCCCTTTTTACAACTGCATTTTTTAAGTATCTGATTTTTTTCTGGATTGAAGTCTTGAGTTACTTTACAAGTCTACACACTACCTTCATATTGAATATATGAAGGAAACAACATGCCCCTTGAAAAAACAGGGATATCATGCATTTCTTCAATTGACTTTTCACCAAATTGACATCCAGTACTCCTATTCAGTTTAGCAGGCTTAAATCTACAAGCTTCTTAGAGGAGGAGGGAAACATCTGTACCATCTATGCAGATGAGAAGTCTGCTGTGACGTCTAACATGCTGTAACTAAGTCTGAGGTCATAAAACTCAGGGCAATTCTGTTTGTTTAAGTGAGCTCAATGGATCACATCTTGTAAAAAATTGAGATGATCAAGTAAACAAATATACAAAATAAAACCACAAAAACATGCAACTGGCTTCTAAAACTACGCATTTCTCTGCAGATTAAGATCATTGCAAGTTATGAATTAATTTTACTTTCCTTAAATAATCCAATTGTATAATTTTTCTCATAGTGGAGAATAATGGCTCTTTGCATAAAGGTTTATTGCATTTATTTAATTACTGTGACATTAAATTGTGTTTACTGTTAACCATCTGTCAGATATCAACAGGAATAAATAGCGATTTATTTGTTTTATCTAGAATGTTATCAATCACTTTTATCCAACTTTGCTGAATACTTATCTGCTTTAGTCAGCATGAACAAATCTGAATATTTTTACATGTATTTCACCTCCCTGTGTATGCATGCATTCCTGGTGTGCTGCTGAGAATTAGTGTATTAATGTAATCGGTAAAGCATGACAGTATGTTTTATAGGAGGATATGCTTACATGCTGTGTGTCCCTCAGGAAGTAAAGAAAACAAACCTAATATAAATTCATGTGAGTATATCCCCAATAACATACATTATATAGTGCTTTATTATTTTTGTGTAATGTACCTTTGAAATATATGTGACAAAGTTTATTTTCTTTTATAAAAGTTGCAATTCCTCAGGTTTGTGATTAGTGCACAGTTTAGCAAAGTCATGTGCCATGGTTAGGAAAAAAAATGTTGATGATGTCATTGAAAATATTTTGAAATAAAGATTGCCCTTCATTAAACAAAGTTTGAATATTAAAGTTCAATTTTTGTATTCCTGCAACCCAAAATAATGAATATGTTCTTTGTATTAAAAACTACATTTGCAACACAAATGGTTCACTGCTTTTTTCCTCTGTTTTTTGCTTTCCTGTATTTGTGAATACTTCCCCCTGCTGTTATTACTACTGTTTCTTCCAGCTTGGCTTCCAGGTAAGTGCAGCTTGCTATAATTAATTGAAATGTAATATGTTTGCCCTGGCCCAGTATAAGATGATGTCTTGTTAATGTAAAGCATTTCTCTTTTGATGGTTTATCAAATGTTTTATAGTCTGACTTCAGATTTACTGATGGAAAAAAACAATGTATTCCATCATTATAATTTACCTGCCTATCAGTACTACGCACTAGGCACTGGTTTTTGAACATTTGCATTTTGGTATTAGCAAGGCAAAATAAAGTGTGCGTAAGTTCTTATGAAAACAATATTGTGTTTAATCTGCAAGTCCATTTTTTAATTTGCTGTATTGTAAAATTTTTAGAATAATATTTTGTAATTAATTATGTTTTAGTATTTCACCAGTTTTTTAAATCATTTCACGTGACCACATTGTTTTATTGAATTGTGGTGATGACCAGTTTACAACCATTTGCAGACTCCTTAAGTTGTCTCCCTAACTGCTCTTAGAATGCATCCCATTTCAACTCTAAAACACTTTAAATGCAAACAGACATGACAGATGACAGACATGACAGATGCAGCTCCATGCCAGTAGTACAAAACTGAACTGTTTGCACAGTTATGAAGAAAAGCCGTAATAGTAACAACAGCAGGTAGTAGCATGGAATGACACTTATCTTGTGTATTCCACTGCATTGACCTGGCTGGCCATACAAATGTACAGTAAGAGGCAAGTGTAGCTATCACACTTGGTTATCTGACTTAAATGAAATGTGTATTTTTGTACTGTTTTATAAGAACAACTGATTTATAAATTTTTATCCAGCAGGAAAAAAAAATCTGGAGAAGAAATAAACATAAACCACACCTGGAATTGTGGTCTTGTCACTATCCAGAGTATTGCGAGACACTAGATCCTTAGCATTATATTATCTAGAGCTTTATGGTGCAGTTATGAACACCCTTGACATCTTGATCTGTGAAGAGGGGCTTGACAAACAATGATCCATAGTGTGGTTTCTTTGATTGTTTGTTGAGACAATGGGAGAAAACCACCCACAATGGGAACATGACCATCTATCCTTGAAATGAGGCTTAGTGCTGATGATGTTCTTGTCTGAAAACTTGGTGGCTTGGTCATGCATATAGTTTGTATGGAGTTATTATGATAAAGGGAATGACATATGGAGGTTCCACTGAAGTGAAGAAAGTAACGTTTGTCACAGAAACCATCTACTTCAAATGCCTTCACTAGGTCCCTCTCAGCCCACCCTTCCATGGTTCAAAAGGTGTCTGTCCAGTAGGTGTCAGTCGAGTGGTAGGCAAGAATGAGATGGGATAAGGTAGTAGGATGGACTATAGACCCTGGCAAAACTCTCTAGTTCAGTTTTTATTTTATAGACAGCATAGCATCTCTAACCAAGGATTTCTCAGCAACTAATCCCAGCCCTGCTCAACAACCACATATCACCACATCCACTTTCACCTTTGAACTTGTGCCCACATCATACATAAAACTACTCTTAAAAAACTTAAACCACGTTCTTCTTCAGCTGATGACATTCCAAGTGAGTGCCTAAAAATAGCAGCCATTAGCACTGCCTATCCTGTCTCAATCCTTATAAATCGGTCAATACGAGAACCCCACATTCCATTTCTCTGGTAAAAGTCACACGTTATCCCTCTGCACATAGGAAGAAATTCAACGGACATTTATAACTTTATACCTATGCAAACCTTATCTGCCCTCTCCAAAATACTTTAAAAATGTATTCAGAAACAATTACTAGACTATCGCCTGTAGGAAAATCTCCTACCCCTGCACAATATGGCTTTTGTCCTTCCCATAGTATTAGCACTGCCCCCTGTAACCTATAAAGATAGTGTCAATAAAGTCAGAGATGATGGCAAACTAATCTCTTCCTTATTTCTAGACTTGTCTAAAGCTTTTGACACAGTTTGTCTCAGTAAACTTCTACTTCAGATGTCTTCACTAGGTCTTTGTCAGCCCTCCCTTCTGTGGTTCAAAAGCTTCTTGTCCAGTAGGTATCAGTTAGTGAAATGACACTCCACACTCTCTCCTTACCTCCCAGTCACCACTGATGCACACGGCTCTATCCTTGGTCCCCTCCTCTTTAACATTTTCACCAACTCCCTCTATACATCCATACAACAGGCCACCCTAATGCAATAAACAGATGATTCCACTCTCATTTTTACATCTGACAACATGATACACCTCAAGAAAATTACTCAGGAAGTGTTAATACCCATCAAAATATGCTTTGTAATTCACAACTTACACACAACCAAAAAAAAAAAAAGATCAAACTAATACTTTTCTTCCAAATACCTCTCTCCTGAAATAACAAAATTTAAAGTTCTGTCACTTGATAAAACAACCATTGAAGGCATTTCTTACAGCAAATTATTATTAGGGGTGATAGTGAATGATTATATTGCATTCGATCTGCATATACAAAATTGCATAGGAAGAACTCATCAAAAATTAGGGGTGTTTTACAGAGCCTAAAACTTTCTCAAAGACACAACTACAACTACACTTACCACTATGTACCCCCTCCCCACTATTCTTTATGGTACTCCCATCCTTACTAACCTCCAGGCTTCACAAAAATTATAACCTGAACAATGTTGCTAAATTATCTAACTAAATTATTTAATAAACACAAAGTTGCTAAATTTGCAGCAAATACCCCTTTCAGAACCCACCACGATATAGCACTGAAAGGCCTAAATTGGTTAGAACTGCCTCATCAACTAACATATACACAGCGTCTTACCACCTATAAAATTATCCAGGACCCATCAGCCTGTCTAGCACTATAAAACATTCTATACGACTATTTTCCCAGTTGGCCATTGCTACCCAGTGACCAAAAAATGCTGTCTGTCTACAAACCTATCAAATTTGCTAGACATTGTCTGTACTCATACAAAGTTGCTAAGGCCTGGAACTCATTACCTGTATCCATCAGATCAATACCCTCCCTCCCATCTTTCAAAACCACACTAAAACTTCCTACCTAAAATCTGGCTCTGTTCTTGCTCAAAACCAGGATGAACTACATCTCTAAATGTGACCAAATACTTTCCTTTCCTTATACTGCCTTACTCTCGCTTCTTCATTTACTTTTTTACTTCTATCAAATTCTCTTCCCTGACTTTCTTTCTAAATATACCATAAGTCTGTTTTCCAGCATTTCATATTGCAGTTCCTATTTTTATTAGATTAACTTATGTTTAATTTCTCTACACATTGTCTAAAATTTCTGTAAATATTAAATGATTGTCATAACTTGTATCAATTCTTAACCAATGTTTTATATTATGTCTAATTTGTTACAATTATTTAAACTGCAGATATTTTTGTTTTATTTTTGAAAATTGTTAAATTAATTTTCTTAAAATGATTTGTAATAATTTGAAGCATTTTTCCCTGGGCCTTCGCTGAAAATGGGATTCTACACAGTCGGAATTTCCCAGTAATCAAATGTCAATAAATAAATAAATAAAGAGAATCCATAAATTGTACAGAAGGGTGAAATACTAGCTATATTTATTTGTCTTTCCAAAAGACATAGCAGTGTTTCAGAAACTTGATATCTCGAGTAGGGGTGGTCTGTTTCCTTCCCTGGAGCTGATTTCACTAGAGGCCTATGGTCAATGTGGGCATGCTCACCTGTCCCTAGCTGTATTGCCTACAATCTGATTTTCTGTTGGTAGATGAGAGGCTCAAATCAACTATAATGGAAACTGTAGAAAAGAAAACTCTTAGTATTTGTGCCTGTGTAGCAAACAGCTTTTTGAATAAGAAACCGTCTTCAATACCATGGAAGGTGCTTGATAAAGATTCATATTATGATTGTTTAGCACTCAAGTTTTTTGAATGAGTGGGGTGCTGGGGGGAGTCATGATTGGATGTTAGGGCTTGTCTGAATTTAAACCACTGCTGTCTGTCTGAGTATGTCTAATTGCGAAAGTGAAAGCCTTTACTGCGATGTGTTACAGTACATGAGTTGATTGTTTTATTTTAACTTATTGGTGGGTAGATTAGAAATATGGAATCTGAGTCTTGTTCATTGTATCTGAATTGATGTGGTGGTATGGAGCTATATTTGAAAAGTATTTAGTGATTGACAGTGTAGGGCTGTAACCCTAGAACCCACTGGTGGACCAGTAATGAGTGAATTCATCAGGCTAAAGTAAAGGACCTTCAGAGATCACTTAGTGGGAGAATCTTCAGATCCAACCAATTGGTAAAGAAAGGTAAATAATTCAAAGCATGAGTCTTGGATGAGTTAGGAGATTCATGGAGACTGATAACCTGAAAGCAGTACTGGCTAGTCAACCTATGACTCATAAGGGAAGTAGGGGGCTTATAAAAAAATGATGTGAACTGTGGGCATTATTGCAGATGGAAGAACATATACAGAAATTCCTGTAACTCATGGCCATGGCCTTCCCTGAGAAGGGACTTTCGCAAACAACTAATGTAATCAAGCATATCTGTTGATAAGACCACTGTTGTGATCAAGTGGGTCTACCATAGCAAGACTGATGAGATACACTAGAAATTCTGAAAACACTGGGAATTGCAGTGGTGTAGACATTAATGCATTTTTCCTTGCAGTGCATGGAAGGTGTGAATGATACCTCATTATTGTAAAACTGGGCAGGTGTTCCCCATTATCCAAAAGGGGACAGGAGAGTATTTTTCATGCAGAGAGGGATCATGTATCTTAAAATCCCTAAAAAAGCTTTTACCAGCATGTTAGAAAGGATAAATCATTTAACAACTGAGGCTCTGATTCTGGATATGTAATATAGACTACAACTTGTCCATCAAATTCTGGATACATTTTGATCTGACATTAATATTGCTGGGGTCACGGGATTTTGCCTTTACTCTCTACATATGTCTTGTGGATGGTGATATGGCATATGATGGCTTACTTTAGCAAGTTTTGTGAGAGGTTTACAACAGTATAGGGTCACAGAATTGCTCCTGTCTGCTGTTTGATTTTTGTATTTAAGGACCAAGAGTTGTATATGCATGATTATGATGCAAACAGGTGAATTTCAGGTGGGCATAAACTTTGTTAAGGGTGTGCCTTGTCTTCACTCTTGTTTGTGATTTTCATGCATAGGATTTCATGGTGCAGCCAAGGGTAGCAGAATATTCACACTGGAGATATGTAGGCTGCATCTTTGTTGTTTGAAAGTAGTGATCTCATCTTAGAATAAAGGGGACATAATATCCAGTATACAATGAAGAAGTTTTCTTTGGAGTATGAAATAGTTGAGATGAAAGTAAAGGCCTCTATGCTGAGGGCATCACTCTGTCCCAGAAAGAGTTAATTGCTATTTGCAGTTGATGAGGAGCAGATCCCTCTGGTGGTGAAGTATAACTATGTTGAAGTCTTGTTAATAATGTGAATATATATGTGGTATGGATGCGGAGCTGTGGGTGGACACAGCAGCAGCATCAGTACTGCAGGTGTTGTTCTGGACAATGATAGTGAAGCAAGAGCTGAGTCATAGGCTAGAGCACTCAAACTGACCACTCTGTGTCCTCATCCAAGCATTTGGTAATGAACCTTGACTAGTGCTTATAATACACTTGGAAGGACTGAGCTGTCTACTCATGATGGGTAAGCTTACTATTTATGACAGAATGAGGCACTCAGGTTCCCTGAGGACCTTGGAAGAGAGTTAAGATGAGTCATTTGTGGTAGTCTAAGTCCCAGTAAGATAGATGTGGACAAATCCCACAGGTGTAGTATCTCTAACAGACATAAAATACTGGGTGAAAGTGCTGCGGCAGATGCTGGACACTGACAGACTGCATTACTTACCTTGCCTGGGAATGCTTGGAGATCCTACAGGATGAAACAGAGAGTGTTACTTTTACTAGCACTAGCAGTTTAGAAATGAATATAAGTAGACACCATATAAATTCAAGATGCACTAGTTTTCTGAATAAGATGAACTACTGATAAATTATTTTTCTAGAAGGAAGTCCAGTAATAGCATACAAATTGTGAGTTTAGATCAAAGTTTCTAGCACCCATTGCACATCTTACTCTTTCAGGTAAATGCATGGGTGAACTTTTCTTCATAAACTCACAGGGAACTGACCAGCATCCTGCAATTGTGACTAGATTCAGCATTGCAAACAAGAGATGGTGAGAACGTGCTGAGCCACAGTACCAAAGATGCCAGTACATACAGTATGAGCTGCAACCATAAACTAGGTATAATAATATCAGTTTATATGATGGTAGCAACAAAGCTGGCTAACTTTGAATATACAACAGATCAGGCAATAAGGAAACAATTTCCTTTCTGAGGAGCAGTGGTCATAGCTAGTTTCATCCTTCATAATGAAATAGACCCGATAGATTTGCAGATTAGATTTTCATTCATTGTTGGGTAGCACAGCTGGCCAGTGTCATGAGAAATAGATAACAGTCAAGGCTGTGGAATACTCCGTCCAGTGCTGGCTGCGTGGGAATGAAAGTAATGCGATTGCAGGATCCTTGGAATACATTCGTTTTTGCAGTGTGTATCTCCAGATACTTCAGATACTCATTGGAAATGTTTTCTAGTGCCCAGTGTAACTCATTGGTGTATTGTTAGATGCCACAGTATATTTAGCTAGTCATCCATTTTGATCTTAGCTATGGACACTGTTGGAGATAGATGGAACATGTACAGGAGTGCCCGTATCCTGAGATCATGGCCTTCTCAGAGAAGGGAGTGTCACAAGCAGCTGGTGTAACCAGGCCAGTTTCCTTTGATGAGGCCATTGATGTGATTAAACAGTGGTACTGTTGTCAGATTGCAGCAATGAATGAGATCTACTAGTATTTACATAGAAAGGAAATGGGAAAGCTTGAGAGATGTTCTTGCACCATTCAGTGAGTGTTGATGCTGCAAAGTAAATTTATTGAAAGCCACAGACATTTCGCACCAATGAAGTTTGCCCTTTACCCAGCTTTATACAACCACAGGGTTAATACCTATAACTGTATCTATAACATCTTTTAACAGACTTACATGATTCCAGGAAAAGGGTAAGACTAAATACCAATTGAAAGCTACAGAGGTTATATCCGAGTGCTTTGCCACTTTTATGGTATAGACCATTTTCAAAAAGCCAAGATGGCCAAAATCAACTCACTATAACTTTTTATATTTTTAAATAATAATATATGGTAAAATACTTTCAGCAGGAAGCAAGCAGTCACTAACCAAAGAACTGCAAAAAATGTAGTCATCCTTGGAAGTTCATGTGTTCATAGAAGAGATACCCCCCTGATTTTGGCCTAGTATGCTTCTAGGAATATGTCTTTCTCTTTATAAAACACAATATATCTTTGTCTCTCATATTCTAAAACATGCATGCAGCCTCTTCAATGACCTAAGCACTGGCTATGTATTCAAGTTCAAGATGATTGCTAAACTTATTAATTCAAATTAAATGTAAATTATTACATTTAATTACATTAAAATGTATTACTAAGTTGTATAGCTTGTCCATAGTATTTCAAGTTAGCCCTGGTATATTCAGCTCAATAGGCTTTAAAAGACCAAATTAGATTTCTGCTCAGTAGCTTCTGATTAGTGCTGTCAACACTTGTAGCTAAATGTTTATAGTATGCAAGTGTTGGCATTCATGTCAAACATTACAAATCTCACTCTGCATTCCAAAGGTGCCACAGCACCCTTTTATTGGACCAGAAAAGTACAATCTACTCTGTAATGTCATGTAGCAAGATTTTAAGTATGTATCTGAAGATACAAGACCTGAGGAAATCAATCCAGAATTTTTGTTGGCTGATGTAACTACTCTGTAAGTAATAAGAATATTTTGTAATTTTTCTGTCAACATACCTGCTGTGTGATGCAGATGATAACACCCTATGACTCAGATGATTTGATATTAATCTAGTGACCTCAAAACTAAAGAAGGCAGCAGGAAATGATGGGAGTAAACCATCTGCAGTAGCTTACTTGGCCTGGGTAGAGGGAGGTTGTTCATCCTGCTTCAGTGTCAGCACCAGCTGAAGTGAAAAGTATACAACATTAAGTGTATGTCTCAGGGGCATGAGTCTGGCTGTGCATAGATGCTAGCCATCAGAGCATGTGTGCCAGACCATGGATATGTACTGGGTAAGCCTTTGTTTTGCTGTCCTGCAGATGAAACTATAAACCAGGGTTCCACCTGCTTGAGTTGGTTGTAGCTCAGATGAATGTAAAAGATCCCATGTAACTCATCAGGAAAAGAATAGGTGAGATTTTCTGCTGCACTAGCCTTATTTCCCCTAGTCCTATACATACCCAGAAAAGAGGACATTGGCCTATTTGGATTAACCAAGTCAACAAAGAGTAACTAAAATAAAATAATGTAAATAATGTTCATATATACATGTATACGTGTATGCAGAAATAAATAGCATAGATAAATAAAAATAAAATAAAAATAAATAAATAGTGAACCCTTGCATGAACAAGTACAGACCTCTGCAGCTGGTGGGGGGATTTACTCCCTAAAAAATACCTTAATGGCTAATGGATGATAACTGTAGTATGAGTGACTGTCATCCTAGTGAAGAGGAATGAAGGATGTGAGTCAATGACTCACTAACTCTAGGGCTAATAACACTGCAGGGAGAGCTCTTTTCTCTCACACCAGAGCTAAAACCTGGAACAATCTTCCCAGCTATATTACATCTGCCTCAAATACCTTGCAGTTCAAAAACTCACTCAAGTCATATCTTACTAAAAACTGGAAATGTCCATGTATTACATACATATCTCTGCTCTTTACTACTCTCCTTAGCTTCCTTCTAATCTTACCTCCTGTAGAGAAGCCAGAGTTAGTAAGCACGGAAACTTAAACTCTACATTTCCGCGACAATGCATACGTTTTTCTTTTTTTTGATATTTTGTGTCATTGTGCTATGTTTCTTGTATGTATGTAAATTAATTTTTGAAGCTTTTTCCCCAGGCCTCTGCTGTAAATGGACCTTGTCCAGTCAGACTGTCCCGGTTAACAAATGTAAAATAAATAAAAACTAAAATAAAATAAAATAAAAATGACAAGGGCTACCTGGTCAGCAGTCATGGCGGATGGAAAAAAGTGCATACAAATTACAGTAAGGTCTTTGATTTCTGTACATATAGCAGTATTACTGTTTCCAGTATGTAAATTGAATAAGCATTTTGAGTCCAAACCAAAAAATTCTGCATTTGGCTATGCAGAATAGTGAAAGTTGTACTTTTGTAGTCTACGTGTTGTGCCCCAAAATAAAATCATATGCAAACCAATCTATGAAGATATTTGGCCAGTATGGGTCTTCTTTTTTAGCTACAACATTCTTATAAGAATATAAGCACACACGCACACAGACACACACACACAGACACACACACACACACACACACACACACACTCACAAGCACATCATTGTAACTGCTGCTGCTTTTATTAACATTGATTTTATTTATTATGTATTTTTCCATACTTGCTAACTGCAAGGGGGAGTGAGATATCAAATCCAGTTGTAGCCACTGTTAGTATGAGCCAAAAATTATGTTTGTTTTATTATTGTACATTTAATCCATTTTTTTAAGGTAGAATGCCAGAGAACAATATGAAGCAAATAATAGGTTAGGGGGAAGGGAATGTTATGTTATACTACTTACTGCATAGCACTTACTGGAGGCTTTACTACTGAAGTGCTTTTTTTGTTTTTAAGTTGGTTGTGGAAGGCTTAACAGGAAGGGCGTGATTGCATATTTAGCATGAGGGATGCCCACATGTGTCAGGCAAGTGTTGAAAGCTGTAATCACTACCATGGAGTCTATCCATAGGGGTAAGTAAGGGCAGGTTTGTGTAAGTATAATCTTAGGTAATAGGTATCTTTTAGTTAATCTGCTAGTGAAAAGGGGTAAGTCTGAAGATTTAAGAGTTTATAAACATGGGATGCTTGCAGCAAAGTGCACATTTGCTTAATTGAAAGGCATTTTCCTTTTGAAGTCGTTGCAGTGATACTGTGTTACAAGGCCAAATAGATGAATCTTCAGATATTGTCTTTGGTGAAGATGGAAGTGAGTTTTGTTATAAGAATTTATTGTGATTGGAGGCAATATTCCAGTTGTGCCGTCAGCATCCCTCTGCCTCTAGGTGTTCTGGGAATAGGAGAGAGAATGTGAAAGATCTCATAATATATGAAATAGGAAGTGTGTGAAAAATCTCATAATATATGAAGTAGCAGCAAGTGTGTGAAAGATCTGATGGAAACAAATGCCTTTCATAGTTGATTATAGATACCGTAAAGTAGGATAAACTCTTGAAAGCAATGCTTATTTATTTATAGAAATCAGTTACATTGATAATACAATATCCTCATGCCAGAAAACCATACTGAAATTGGTATAATTCCAATGATTAAGACCTTAGACATTTTGAGAAGGATCTGAGGAAGCTATTCGTAGTGAAAGTGCTTATCCAAAGTTTGTTTCTGGAACAATAAATTCGTGGAGTTTTAACGTTTGTGGATCGTTTGAACTTTGTGACAGTTTCATCTCAGAGTTTGTTACAGCTCGCACCATCCCATATGTTTTTTGAGTGCTTTATTTATTATACTTTGGGACAGTTGCATTTACCAGATTTAACAGTGGTATATCTCTATTTTGCAATTTTCTTAAAATGTTTTGTAATAATTTGGAGCATTTTTCCCTGGGCCTTCGCTGAAAATGGGATTCTACACAGTCGGAATTTCCCAGTAATCAAATGTCAATAAATTAATAAAAATAATCCATAAATTGTACAGAAGGGTGTAAATACTAGCTATATTTATTTGTCTTTCCAAAAGACATAGCAGTGTTTCAGAAACTTGATATCTCGAGTAGGGGTGGTCTGTTTCCTTCCCTGGAGCTGATTTCACTAGAGGCCTATGGTCAATGTGGGCATGCTCACCTGTCCCTAGCTGTATTGCCTACAATCTGATTTTCTGTTGGTAGATGAGAGGCTCAAATCAACTATAATGGAAACTGCAGAAAAGAAAACTCTTAGTATTTGTGTCTGTGTAGCAAACAGCTTTTTGAATAAGAAAGCATCTTCAATACGATGGAAGGTGCTTGATAAAGATTCATATTATGATTGTTTAGCACTCAAGTTTTTTGAATGAGTGGGGTGCTGGGGGGAGTCATGACTGGGTGTTAGGGCTTGTCTGAATTTAAACCACTGCTGTCTGTCTATGTCTAATTGCGAAAGTGAAAGCCTTTACTGTGACATGTTACAGTAAATGAGTTGATTGTTTTATTTTAACTTATTGGTGGGTAGATTAGAAATATAGAATCTGAGTCTTGTTCATTGTATTTGAATTGATGTGGTGGTATGGAACTATATTTGAAAAGTATTTAGTGATTGACAGTGTAGGGCTGTAACCCTAGAACCCACTGGTGGACCAGTAATGAGTGAATTCATCAGGCTAAAGTAAAGGACCTTCAGAGATCACTTAATGGAAGAATCTTCAGATCCAACCAATTGGTAAAGAAAGGTAAATAATTCAAAGCATGAGTCTTGGATGAGTTAGGAGATTCGTGCAGACTGATAACCTGAAAGCAGTACTGGCTAGTCAACCTATGACTCATAAGGGAAGTAGGGGGCTTATAAAAAATGATGTGAACTGTGGGCATTATTGCAGATGGAAGAACATATACAGAAACTCCTGTAACCCATGGCCATGGCTAATGTAATCAAGCATATCTGTTGATAAGACCACTGTTGTGATCAAGTGGGTCTACCATAGTAAGACTGATGAGATACACTAGAAATTCTGAAAACACTGGGAATTGCAGTGATGTAGACATTAATGCATTTTTCCTTGCAGTGCATGGAAGGTGTGAATGATACCTCATTATTGTAAAACTGGGCAGGTGTTCCCCATTATCCAAAAGGGGACAGGAGAGTATTTTTCATGCAGAGAGGGATCATGTATCTTAAAATCCCTAAAAAAGCTTTTGCCAGCATGTTAGAAAGGATAAATCATTTAACAACTGAGGCTCTGATTCTGGATATGTAATATAGACTACAACTTGTCCATCAAATTCTGGATACATTTTGATCTGACATTAATATTGCTGGGGTCACGGGATTTTGCCTTTACTCTCTACATATGTCTTGTGGATGGTGATATGGCATATGATGGCTTACTTTAGCAAGTTTTGTGAGAGGTTTACAACAGTATAGGGTCACAGAATTGCTCCTGTCTGCTGTTTGATTTTTGTATTTAAGGACCAAGAGTTGTATATGCACGATTATGATGGAAACAGGTGAATTTCAGGTGGGCATAAACTTTGTTAAGGGTGTGCCTTGTCTTCACTCTTGTTTGTGATTTTCATGCATAGGATTTCATGGTGCAGCCAAGGGTAGCAGAATATTCACACTGGAGATATGTAGGCTGCATCTTTGTTGTTTGAAAGTAGTGATCTCATCTTAGAATAAAGGGGACATAATATCCAGTATACAATGAAGAAGTTTTCTTCGGAGTATGAAATAGTTGAGATGAAAGTAAAGGCCTCTATGCTGAGGTCATCACTCTGTCCCACAAAGAGTTAATTGCTATTTGCAGTTGATGAGGAGCAGATCCCTCTGGTGGTGAAGTATAACTATGTTGAAGTCTTGTTAATAATGTGAATATATATGTGGTATGGATGCGGAGCTGTGGGTGGACACAGCAGCAGCATCAGTACTGCAGGTGTTGTTCTGGACAATGATAGTGAAGCAAGAGCTGAGTCATAGGCTAGAGCACTCAAACTGACCACTCTGTGTCCTCATCCAAGCATTTGGTAATGAACCTTGACTAGTGCTTATAATACACTTGGAAGGACTGAGCTGTCTACTCATGATGGGTAAGCTTACTATTTATGACAGAATGAGGCACTCAGGTTCCCTGAGGACCTTGGAAGAGAGTTAAGATGAGTCATTTGTGGTAGTCTAAGTCCCAGTAAGATAGATGTGGACAAATCCCACAGGTGTAGTATCTCTAACAGACATAAAATACTGGGTGAAAGTGCTGCGGCAGATGCTGGACACTGACAGACTGCATTACTTACCTTGCCTGGGAATGCTTGGAGATCCTACAGGATGAAACAGAGAGTGTTACTTTTACTAGCACTAGCAGTTTAGAAATGAATATAAGTAGACACCATATAAATTCAAGATGCACTAGTTTTCTGAATAAGATGAACTACTGATAAATTATTTTTCTAGAAGGAAGTCCAGTAATAGCATACAAATTGTGAGTTTAGATCAAAGTTTCTAGCACCCATTGCACATCTTACTCTTTCAGGTAAATGCATGGGTGAACTTTTCTTCATAAACTCACAGGAACTGACCAGCATCCTGCAATTGTGACTAGATTCAGCATTGCAAACAAGAGATGGTGAGAACGTGCTGAGCCACAGTACCAAAGATGCCAGTACATACAGTATGAGCTGCAACCATAAACTAGGTATAATAATATCAGTTTATATGATGGTAGCAACAAAGCTGGCTAACTTTGAATATACAACAGATCAGGCAATAAGGAAACAATTTCCTTTCTGAGGAGCAGTGGTCATAGCTAGTTTCATCCTTCATAATGAAATAGACCCGATAGATTTGCAGATTAGATTTTCATTCATTGTTGGGTAGCACAGCTGGCCAGTGTCATGAGAAATAGATAACAGTCAAGGCTGTGGAATACTCCGTCCAGTGCTGGCTGCGTGGGAATGAAAGTAATGCGATTGCAGGATCCTTGGAATACATTCGTTTTTGCAGTGTGTATCTCCAGATACTTCAGATACTCATTGGAAATGTTTTCTAGTGCCCAGTGTAACTCATTGGTGTATTGTTAGATGCCACAGTATATTTAGCTAGTCATCCATTTTGATCTTAGCTATGGACACTGTTGGAGATAGATGGAACATGTACAGGAGTGCCCGTATCCTGAGATCATGGCCTTCTCAGAGAAGGGAGTGTCACAAGCAGCTGGTGTAACCAGGCCAGTTTCCTTTGATGAGGCCATTGATGTGATTAAACAGTGGTACTGTTGTCAGATTGCAGCAATGAATGAGATCTACTAGTATTTACATAGAAAGGAAATGGGAAAGCTTGAGAGATGTTCTTGCACCATTCAGTGAGTGTTGATGCTGCAAAGTAAATTTATTGAAAGCCACAGACATTTCGCACCAATGAAGTTTGCCCTTTACCCAGCTTTATACAACCACAGGGTTAATACCTATAACTGTATCTATAACATCTTTTAACAGACTTACATGATTCCAGGAAAAGGGTAAGACTAAATACCAATTGAAAGCTACAGAGGTTATATCCGAGTGCTTTGCCACTTTTATGGTATAGACCATTTTCAAAAGCCAAGATGGCCAAAATCAACTCACTATAACTTTTTATATTTTTAAATAATAATATATGGTAAAATACTTTCAGCAGGAAGCAAGCAGTCACTAACCAAAGAACTGCAAAAATGTAGTCATCCTTGGAAGTTCATGTGTTCATAGAAGAGATACCCCTGATTTTGGCCTAGTATGCTTCTAGGAATATGTCTTTCTCTTTATAAAACACAATATATCTTTGTCTCTCATATTCTAAAACATGCATGCAGCCTCTTCAATGACCTAAGCACTGGCTATGTATTCAAGTTCAAGATGATTGCTAAACTTATTAATTCAAATTAAATGTAAATTATTACATTTAATTACATTAAAATGTATTACTAAGTTGTATAGCTTGTCCATAGTATTTCAAGTTAGCCCTGGTATATTCAGCTCAATAGGCTTTAAAAGACCAAATTAGATTTCTGCTCAGTAGCTTCTGATTAGTGCTGTCAACACTTGTAGCTAAATGTTTATAGTATGCAAGTGTTGGCATTCATGTCAAACATTACAAATCTCACTCTGCATTCCAAAGGTGCCACAGCACCCTTTTATTGGACCAGAAAAGTACAATCTACTCTGTAATGTCATGTAGCAAGATTTTAAGTATGTATCTGAAGATACAAGACCTGAGGAAATCAATCCAGAATTTTTGTTGGCTGATGTAACTACTCTGTAAGTAATAAGAATATTTTGTAATTTTTCTGTCAACATACCTGCTGTGTGATGCAGATGATAACACCCTATGACTCAGATGATTTGATATTAATCTAGTGACCTCAAAACTAAAGAAGGCAGCAGGAAATGATGGGAGTAAACTATCTGCAGTAGCTTACTTGGCCTGGGTAGAGGGAGGTTGTTCATCCTGCTTCAGTGTCAGCACCAGCTGAAGTGAAAAGTATACAACATTAAGTGTATGTCTCAGGGGCATGAGTCTGGCTGTGCATAGATGCTAGCCATCAGAGCATGTGTGCCAGACCATGGATATGTACTGGGTAAGCCTTTGTTTTGCTGTCCTGCAGATGAAACTATAAACCAGGGTTCCACCTGCTTGAGTTGGTTGTAGCTCAGATGAATGTAAAAGATCCCATGTAACTCATCAGGAAAAGAATAGGTGAGATTTTCTGCTGCACTAGCCTTATTTCCCCTAGTCCTATACATACCCAGAAAAGAGGACATTGGCCTATTTGGATTAACCAAGTCAACAAAGAGTAACTAAAATAAAATAATGTAAATAATGTTCATATATACATGTATACGTGTATGCAGAAATAAATAGCATAGATAAATAAAAATAAAATAAAAATAAATAAATAGTGAACCCTTGCATGAACAAGTACAGACCTCTGCAGCTGGTGGGGGGATTTACTCCCTAAAAAATACCTTAATGGCTAATGGATGATAACTGTAGTATGAGTGACTGTCATCCTAGTGAAGAGGAATGAAGGATGTGAGTCAATGACTCACTAACTCTAGGGCTAATAACACTGCAGGGAGAGCTCTTTTCTCTCACACCAGAGCTAAAACCTGGAACAATCTTCCCAGCTATATTACATCTGCCTCAAATACCTTGCAGTTCAAAAACTCACTCAAGTCATATCTTACTAAAAACTGGAAATGTCCATGTATTACATACATATCTCTGCTCTTTACTACTCTCCTTAGCTTCCTTCTAATCTTACCTCCTGTAGAGAAGCCAGAGTTAGTAAGCACGGAAACTTAAACTCTACATTTCCGCGACAATGCATACGTTTTTCTTTTTTTTGATATTTTGTGTCATTGTGCTATGTTTCTTGTATGTCTGTAAATTAATTTTTGAAGCTTTTTCGCCAGGCCTCTGCTGTAAATGGACCTTGTCCAGTCAGACTGTCCCGGTTAACAAATGTAAAATAAATAAAAACTAAAATAAAATAAAATAAAAATGACAAGGGCTACCTGGTCAGCAGTCATGGCGGATGGAAAAAAGTGCATACAAATTACAGTAAGGTCTTTGATTTCTGTACATATAGCAGTATTACTGTTTCCAGTATGTAAATTGAATAAGCATTTTGAGTCCAAACCAAAAAATTCTGCATTTGGCTATGCAGAATAGTGAAAGTTGTACTTTTGTAGTCTACGTGTTGTGCCCCAAAATAAAATCATATGCAAACCAATCTATGAAGATATTTGGCCAGTATGGGTCTTCTTTTTTAGCTACAACATTCTTATAAGAATATAAGCACACACACAGACACACACACACAGACACACACACACACACACACACACACACACACACACACACACACACACACACACACACACACACACACTCACAAGCACATCATTGTAACTGCTGCTGCTTTTATTAACATTGATTTTATTTATTATGTATTTTTCCATACTTGCTAACTGCAAGGGGGAGTGAGATATCAAATCCAGTTGTAGCCACTGTTAGTATGAGCCAAAAATTATGTTTGTTTTATTATTGTACATTTAATCCATTTTTTTAAGGTAGAATGCCAGAGAACAATATGAAGCAAATAATAGGTTAGGGGGAAGGGAATGTTATGTTATACTACTTACTGCATAGCACTTACTGGAGGCTTCACTACTGAAGTGCTTTTTTTGTTTTTAAGTTGGTTGTGGAAGGCTTAACAGGAAGGGCGTGATTGCATATTTAGCATGAGGGATGCCCACATGTGTCAGGCAAGTGTTGAAAGCTGTAATCACTACCATGGAGTCTATCCATAGGGGTAAGTAAGGGCAGGTTTGTGTAAGTATAATCTTAGGTAATAGGTATCTTTTAGTTAATCTGCTAGTGAAAAGGGGTAAGTCTGAAGATTTAAGAGTTTATAAACATGGGATGCTTGCAGCAAAGTGCACATTTGCTTAATTGAAAGGCATTTTCCTTTTGAAGTCGTTGCAGTGATACTGTGTTACAAGGCCAAATAGATGAATCTTCAGATATTGTCTTTGGTGAAGATGGAAGTGAGTTTTTGTTATAAGAATTTATTGTGATTGGAGGCAATATTCCAGTTGTGCCGTCAGCATCCCTCTGCCTCTAGGTGTTCTGGGAATAGGAGAGAGAATGTGAAAGATCTCATAATATATGAAATAGGAAGTGTGTGAAAAATCTCATAATATATGAAGTAGCAGCAAGTGTGTGAAAGATCTGATGGAAACAAATGCCTTTCATAGTTGATTATAGATACCGTAAAGTAGGATAAACTCTTGAAAGCAATGCTTATTTATTTATAGAAATCAGTTACATTGATAATACAATATCCTCATGCCAGAAAACCATACTGAAATTGGTATAATTCCAATGATTAAGACCTTAGACATTTTAAGTCTTGCATTCAACATGTACTGAATCCCTTCCGCAATCTAACTGTAAGACTGATGATGAATTCCTGTTAGCGGTTTTGACCCATCTTTATGTATAGATAGAATTATGCCATCTAACCGGGAACTCTACTGCTCGATGCTCAAAATATAATCACTCACAGACTACTAGCATCTAGAAATGTCAAGTTAGACTTGGAGAAGAATGAAAAACTGAGCCCTGACTTTTCCCTCACATTCAGCTTACACAGACAGACAGACACACACACACACACACACACATATATATATATATATATATATATATATATATATATATATATATATATACATACATACATACATACACCCACACCCACACCCACATATAGTTTGTGGCTGTGGAAGCTTGAGGCCAAGCCAGGGCACGCAAAAAAAAAAGTTTTTGATTTTGTCACTTCATGAATGTAACTGTAAAACTCTTAATCTTTTAGAGTTTGTTACAGCAGGTTAATTCTGGAGGATTTGGGTGTCACTAGGTGACTTAACAGCACCCCATAATTTGCAATCATCTAAAAACTTTACTAGAGAGAGGTATTGACTCTTTGCTTGGACATCTGAGAGGTAGATACCAAAGAGAAGAGGTCCCAGCACTGCACCCTTAGGGACACCACTGGTGATGAAGCACCTGCAACTCACACAGTTTAGGTTCTGTCTTTCAGCCATTTTGCTATCCATATTACCACACATGGGTCAATTTTTACAGCATTTAGCTTTTGTAGGATTCCTGTTTGGGGAGTGGTATTGAAGGCTTTAGCCAAGCCAACCAAAGATACACTGCATAGCCACCATCTACACCCTCCGTAACCATTTTGAAGAAATTTATCTTAGGTTATGAGGTCAGTTATAGTAAGATCTATGGCTTTGCAGATGAGGCTTGTAACACTGATAAGTCTGTAATTACCATGGTTAGTTGTAGGACTACCCTCAGGGAGGGGCATCCCATTCTGTCCACCACTCATCAAGGACAAAACCAGTAACTAAACTTAAGTTATAGTCTGTGGCATGTGTCTGCGAGGGCATGTTTAACACCATTAATTAAGCAGCTTGGTATATTATTAAGTCTTGTGGAAAAAGTCATGTTGGTCTATTATTTTATTCCATATAGTAATTATTGACTTTCATATGAGCTGCCATTCTTGTATGAATGCCTTTTTTTAACAAGAGATTGAAGCATCATTGGCCTGTGAATTTTTCCTTTCCCCAGGTGATGTGAACTTGGACTTGGTCTGTATAACTAGGAAGGTGTGCAAGTAGTCTCTCTCCCCCTGCAGAAATTTTTTTTCACTATATTTTTTACTTCAAATACTGTTCATATTTAAGTGATCTTGGTCCTTTCCATTCACAGTTTTGAGGGTCATTCTCAAAGGAGACTGTCTCTTGTGAAGGAGCCCATATAGTTACATATGGGTGTATTATCAGATTTTGCAAAACACTGGGCTGTGTGCAGTAGTCAGTAATACAGTAATGTGCAACAGTGTAAAATGATTAAGATTTTCTAAGAGAGCATTAACATCAGATATGCAAAAGAGATTTGCATATGTGCATAGGTTTACATATATGGACTAGGCAATTTGTCTACAGACCATTACAGGCCTGGTCAAAAAACATATTTCCAAGTTCCCTGCAGCCTCAAAGAACATCAGTACATGATGGACTGCCCATCCAGTTATCTATGTTTAACTTGAAGGTAGCAAAGGTGCTATTGTGATTGTATTTAACGTGTAGCGGAAGTTTGTTCCAGATGTGAAAAATACATTGGCGTATGGCTCTATAACATCAAGGTTTCGTATATACTGATGAAAGTTTATTTCATTTAACTTGGCATTTGAGGTGCCATTTGTTTTGTGAAGGAATGGAAAGTCAGGGAAGGTTGTATCTTTCATGGCTCAAAAGGCTAGACAAATCTTTGCATAGGCGTCTGTATGACATTGAGCACAGAGAGATGGCTATCAGTTTATCTGAGTAATTGAGGTTGGTGGGGCCATTTGTCTTTTTTGTTAGGGATTTCTAAGGTCTGTCAAGGTTAGTGATATATTTAGAGAAATATATTCCAAAGTGGACATTATAATCTATAAGAATGACTCTAGAGATGCTTTGGAAACTAAAAAAGTCAGATTGAAGGCTTTCAGAGCTACTATGGCAGTATAATGATCAAAATATAAGGAATTAGCAAGAAAAGTACCTAGTTCCCTTAAGAGACTGTCTGATTGGAAGGGTGTGTCATCTATAATGCCAAATAAATAAATAAATAGATAAATATGGTACAATGTAGAAAGGTTTTGTTTTCCAAAATGAGCTATATTACATTTTTTTGCATTTAATTTGAGACCATTGTCGTAGCACCAATTGCTATTATACTCTTAATTCATATTGGAGCAATTGATAGAAAGTGGAAGCTTGAATAATAACACCCAATTTACACTTGTTGGCAAACTTAAATTTCCAGGGGAGTGATACCTTGAAAATCTGAGAAGTAGGTGATAAACAGGAGAGGACTGAAAGCTAAGTCTTGTGTGTGGTTCATCACTGAAAACATTGCTGACTTTTATAAGTGGTACCTTTAATTATAACACCATGAAACTCCTCGGACAGTGAGTTACCTATCTACCACACAGCTTATGGTTTTATATTCAGTGTTGATAGTTGTCATAAAGAAGCTAAACTCTTGTCAGGGAGCCGATATAATTACACATAGCTGAATAGTCAGCTTTTGTAAATTATTTGAAATAAGGGGCAGTGCATGTGGATGCTATTATATTGCTGTCTGTTTGTCTCTGTATTTATCTACCTATCATTTTTTTTGTTGACTGGGACTGAGAGTTGATTAAAAACTGACCAACTGCAGTTTCATCTCAGGTTGCTTTATACAACAAGAACAAATGAACAAACAATGAATGATCAAATGTCAAATCATTAAAAAATATGAAGCATTATTAACATGTTATAATATATTATGAACATTGTTAGAATTTCTTAGGAGAGCAACCTTAACACTTCCAAAACAATTTTTTTTCCACAAGGAACACACTGACCCTAAAAATCCCTGGAATAACAGACCTATTTCCCTGATTAACCTATATATTAAAATTGTTGTGTTGCTAACAGACTAAAACCTATTATCTCTAGTATTATAATTCCCAACCAATCAGGTTTTATACACTGTAAACAGACAGACCTACAATAATATGGTCACACTTGATGCAATGATTAATCTTTCTAACCAAAATCAAACACCATTGTTTGCCTTTGTGCTTGATACCTCCAAGGTTTTTGGCAGACTAAACTTAAGATTTGTTCTTTTGGTTCTATCTCACTTTGGTATACCTCCTGCCTTCATCCAATCTATTAATGCATTGTACTCCAATATTTCTATGACATTATATATCAATAAGATCACCTCTCCCCAGATCCCTATTAAAAGTGGAACAAAACAAGGATGTCCATTATCCCCTTTTCTGTTTATATGTTGAACCTTTGTTTTCATTTATTGCACAGAAAACTTTTCGCCACATACTGGTTTTATACAATACCAATATAGCATTTTCAGCATTTGCTGATAACTTAAATTTATATTTTAAACTTACTAATTCTGACTTGCTGAAAATTTTGAACTCCATAGATATCTTTTCTAAACACTTTAATTATAAATCAAACCCAGAGAAATCTTTAATCTTCACAATTAATTCATTATACCAACTTTTTGCATATCCCCTCCCAGTGGAAATTAAGTCATTCTCTGAAGTATTTAGGATTATCTTTTCAATAAGACTCAAAACTATCTTACCAAAGCAACATTGCCAAACATTGGCTAGCAATGCAACAGGACTTTCTTAGATGGAATAAAATTCAACTTTCATTTCTCTCAAAAGTGGCTATTGTTAAGAAGAACATACTGCCAAGACTTGTGTATATAATGGCTCAAATATAATAGTACACAATAAATTCTTCAAGATCATTCATTCCTGTCTGTCCAAATTTGTATGGTTTCCTAAATCGGTCAGAATTACCTACAAAAAACTTGCATATCATAAGAACCAAGGAGAGCTGAACATCCCAGACTTCAGATTACATTTTGACATTATAAATTCTAGTAGACATATGGCAATTTCTGATTATAACCTGCTATTTCTGATTATAACCCAAGTATGAAGACAGAGTTGATATATTATAATTATGTTAAAAAACTCGCATTCGATCACAAAGCTCTTCCTGTCTTTAACATGGAGAGCTTAAAAAACATGAAGTTACATATGTCCTTAAAGAATAAGATAACTAGTCTTCAAAAACTCATTGATACGTTAAACTTATCTTTATACCTTAACCTAAACCTCAAGCTCGACAATAAATTACTTAATCTTAACAATTTCCCTCTCCTAAAACAGAAATATCTATTATATCTTTACCCCTTTAAAAACATTCTTTAACAGAAATGAGGCTAGCACTTAGCCTTCCTAAAAACTACTCCATTATTCTGAGACAAATCAGAGAATTGACTGCCAAGATTCTGAAAAACCCTGCTGTCAATGAAAATAACAAACACATGCAAAATTCTTTGGAACCTTTTCTAAATGAAGAGGAAAATTATTTCAGATACTTATAATCTTATTATGTCAATTAGATACCAAAATGAAGTTCTCATATCCAGCTATTGGATCAAATTAGACCCATCAATCACACTTAACCAAAACATTCAATCCCCTTTAAAAAACTTAATTACACACAACTAATGATCCTAAATAACTCTTATCTTACTCCAACTGTCTTAAATAAATTTGACCCCAAAACCTTCTCATTCTGCCCTTACTGTGATTCTCAAAAGGTGGATCCTTTACATGTTTTTGGAGCTGCAAATGTTCCTTCAAACTTTGGTGCTCACTAAAAATCAAACTACAAAAATTGGATATGAAAAAAACATCCTTTCCTGGAGATTTGCTATGCTGCATATCCCTCCTCCAGGCTTGATGAATGTACACATATGTATACTTGTTACTATTTTTATCTTAATTACATTTTATATTACATTGAACTGGAAGGATAGGTTCATAGGTTCATAGGTTGGTACTAGGCTATCAGCCCTAGGGCCTATACAAGCCTAGCCATAACAGTTCCATGGCTATTTCTTCCCACACTATTTACTTCCCTGGACCCCTGTCAAGCAGGGCGACTGACGTGATCCCTGGGGTGAATTTCCTTTCTCCCATCCAATCGTCAAGGTTCCTTTAGAAGAGGGCCAAAGAGGCACTCTGCTTGACATGTATGGGCAATCTATTCCAGAGTCTGGGGAGTCTCTGGGTCAGGAACCTATCCCTCCAGCATGTTTTGTTTATTGTGATGACAAGGCTTAGATCCCTAGAGCATGTGATTCTGAGGGATTGGGATTTCTTTAAGTGTAGCATGTCCAACAGCTCTGGGTTTGACATGGCCTTGTATGTTAAGCAGAGATCGCCTCTGAGTAGACAATATGCGACAGAGTATAGCTGGAGTTTTTTAAGGCGGTCAGCGTAGGGCATCTGCTTTAAGCCTGTGATTCTTTTAGTAAGGTATTTCTGCGGCCTTTCCAGTTGTTGCAGATGTCTTGAGAGGTACATACCAAATGGGGCATTGTATTCTATAATGGGTCTAATGAGGGATGAGTACAGTGGGACAATGACCTCCTTTTTTTCTGGATGAAAAGCCCTTAATGATGAGGTGTGCCACATAGAAGGATTTCCTGACTGTTGTGATGATGTGGTTATCGAAGGTGAGACCACTGTCCACCTGTGGCCCTAAGTCTCTTATCACACTTTCAGTGTTCAGTGTACTGCCACCTATATGGTAATTCATGGATACATGTTTTTTCCCAAAGGGGATAACAATACATTTCTTGGCATTCAGTTTGAGGCCATGGCTCTGGCACCAAGCTTCTGTTTCTGTAAGGCCCTTTTGTAGAATATCCACATCATTTGGGGATTCAATAATGGCTCCCAGTTTGCAGTCATCTGCGAACTTTGTTAGCCAGAGTCCCTTAGTGTTGGCCTGTACTTCAGAGAAGTAGATGCCAAACAGGAGCAGTCCCAGGACTGAACCCTGAGGTACTCCACTTGTCACTTGTCTGGAGTTGGATTTGGAGTCGGCTACTTTTACAATGTGGGTTCTATCAGTAAGCCAGTTAGCAACCCATTGGGTGACGTAGGGATTAATGCCCAGCCTAGTAAGTTTATGTATGATTCCAGAGTGGGGGGTGGTGTCAAAGGCTTTGGCAAGACCTCAACTCTCTTGGAAAAGATTTGAACAATTGGTAATCAAGGACATAACAGCCCATAAATACTTAAGGGATAGTCATAAATTACATCCACACTTCCTAAATTACTGGAGTTTATTATTTGACCACCTATTAATAGACAAATAAAACCAAGACCCAATCCTCCAAAGGCAGACGTCCTGTCTGGTGGACCCCAGCCATAAACAAACTGTACAATAGAAGGAAGAAGCTACTACATGATAGAGCAAAATCCCAAAAAGGGAAGGCATCTCTGATCAGTATTAGCAAAAAACTACGGACACTCATAAAATCGTCTAAGGCCAGCTTTGAGAGAAAAATTGCACAGGACACTAAGGATAATCACAAGGCTTTCTTTAGTTATGTTAGGAACCCGGGTGGGAATTCCCAGATATGCTCAGAATTAGTCCAAAATGACAAAAAATACATCGAACCCACAGACATTGCCAACATCCTAGCTGACAGGTTCAGCACAAACTTCTCCCCCCTCCCCACCAAAAGGGCTAATATCTATCCCAGCAGAGTGCTGCCCCCTGAAATCTCAGATGCTCAGATAAGAGCCGCCCTCTCCAAAGCAAAAATCACAGCATCAGTGGGACCAGACGGTGTCCCGAGCTGCGTCCTACATGAATTCCAAGAAGAGCTAAACCCAAACATAAAACTACTGTTCAATCTCAGCCTTACTACAGGATGTGTACCCAAAGAGTGGCGTACAGCAACAGTGGTCCCTCTCCACAAAGGTGGTGCCTCAACGGATCCTGGAAACTATCGCCCCATAAGCCTGACTAGCTTGGTCTGCAAAGCTATGGAAAGGATCATCATGGACCTCATAAATAAAGATATTGGGGACCTACAGACACTGGATCCTACCCAGTTCGGCTTTGTTAAGGGCAGATCCTGCCTCTTAAACCTGGTCGATTTCTTTGAAACAGTCACCAAGGCCATTGACGAGGGGAAGGTGGTCCACACAGTCTACCTGGACCTCGCAAAAGCCTTCGATACAATACCACACTCGGGCATTATAGATAAGCTCACCAATTTAAATATAAACCCCTATGTCACTAGATGGGTTGCAAACTGGCTCAAGGGCAGAACACACATGGTTAGAATTGCTGGAGCCATGTCAGTCTCCAAACCAGTTACAAGTGGCGTCCCACAAGGCTCAGTCCTGGGACCTCTCTTGTTCGGTATATATTTCTTGGAGGTACAGGCCAACATGGAAGGACTGTGGCTGACCAAGTTTGCAGATGACTGCAAACTGGGCACCATAGTCGACTCTCCAGCTGACACAAGCATCCTCCAAAAGGGCCTCATAGAAACAGACAACTGGTGCCAGAGCCATGGCCTCAAGCTAAACGCCAAAAAGTGTATAGTCATCCCCTTTGGCAAAAACAAGGTGCCCACAAATTACCACATAGGTGGTAATCCATTAAGTACAGAAGAAGTAATTAGGGACCTGGGGACCCAAGTTGATAGCAATCTCTCATTTGACAACCATGTGGCCAAAGTGGTTAGAAAAACATTTTATATAGCCCACCTAATCATGAAGGGATTCACATCTAGATCAGGGGAGGTCATCGTGCCTCTTTACTCATCCCTCATCAGGCCAATAATTGAGTACAATGCCCCTATTGGGATGTACCTTACCAGACACCTGCAGCAACTGGAAAGACCCCAAAAGTACCTCACCAAGAGTATCAAAGGGCTCAAACAGATGCCATATGCTGCCCGGTTAAAGAAACTCCAGCTCTACTCAGTGGCATACCACCTGCTCAGAGGCGATCTGTGCCTGACGTATAAAGCCATGTCCAACCCGGAATTAATGGACATGCTGCACCTCAAAAAATCCAAATCCCATCGAGCTACATGCTTGAGAGACTTGAACCTCAGCACTGAAATAAATAGGACATGCTGGAGGGACAGATTCATAACCCAGAGGCTCCCTTCTCTCTGGAATAAAATCCCAGTCCAGGTTAGGCAGAGTCCCTCATTGACTCTCTTCAAGAGGAATCTTGATGAGTGGATGGGAGATCGGAAGTTTACCCTGGGTATCACTTCTGTGTCACTGTTAGACAGAGACACAGTATACTAACCTCGAAAAAGGGTATAGCAAAATTAATTTAAAATGGGTGGCGAAAGCCAAACACACTCTGGCTAGGCTTATAAATGCCCTAGGGCAGATAGCCTAGTATGAACCTATGAACCTATTACACTAAAGATAATACTTATTCTAAATCCCCTAGAGTTAGGGCTCACTCTTTCCCTTAATTATATTACTGCTTATTTAGACATTTTTCAGTTTTCATTTGTAAGGGCCTCTAGCTTTTGTAAATTAATTTCAAATAACTAATACATGTATGATCAAATGTTTAGTTTATGTATTACACAAATGGCACCTTTGTATATAGTTTCATAGTTGTGATTTTTATATAGATATGTGCTAAATTTTTCTGTTTATTGTTGCCATGTTATTGATTACATATGTCTTTTTTGTTGTTATATATGTTTTAATTATAACATTCAATAAAGATTTTTGAAAAATATTCTTAGGAGAGCATTAATGTCAGGTAAGAAAAAACGGATTTAAAAGTTATAGGCCACTTAAGTATTGCTACTATTTAATTACGTGTAGTGTTTAGATGGATTAAGTTTATATGATGTAAGTATAGTGCTGTAACAGCACTCTTAAATGTCCGAACATAGAGATGGAAACAACATGAGAAATAGAGTAGTATTGCTGGAACTGACTTCATCCTCAGGTCTGGAAGGTTACAAATCTCACCTCGACAATATTGATATATACACTGCGTTTTACATATCCCTGAGAAAGGTAAGTCAATAAGTTAAAAGAAGACTCAAAACGCAGGTCCCAAGATAAAAAAAATGCCATTGCTGGTGTACACACCAATGGAAGGATTGGAAAAAATAATTTTACCAGAGGGCTAAGCCATACTAAGGGTGAGTGTAGATCACAAAGAAAAAAAATAGGCAAAACAAGAGGTACAGAGATACTAAAATGGATTGTTGAGGATGAGGAAGAGGTTATGTATTGTTACTACTATTATGTCAAAAAAATCCAAAGGATATGTTGCAGGAGTGAGAGACAAATTAGTGGAAAGAAAACTGCTTGCACAAGAAAAACTGTTAAAACTGTAAATAATAATTTAAGATCCTTAATGCTTCAGATAAGAGTAGGGATAAATCTTTCATCTCATGGCTTTGTGGCACCTAGGTTCTGGGGGGGGGGGTGACACTAGCCACCAGGGAAAACACTTTACTATCGTTAAATTAAAAGCACTTATGGTCGGGGGAAATACTAACCAACACAAATAATTGTTTAACAGTGTACCTTAAGAAGAACACTACTAAAGAAAAAAAAAAGGAAAGGCAATTTGGGTTGGGGGGGGGGTACCATTAGATCTCAAGGATATGACAAATGGCATAGAAAGTTTAGAAAAAAAAAACATTTCACAGCATCCCACCTTCTTGGATTATGGAATGCTTACAGGTAAGTAAAATATATAAGGTACACCTTACACTGATCAATTACATCAGTTACATTGCAGTAACTATGACACAGTGACAAACTACTTTACAGCTGAGTTAAGATAAAGAGCAAATTATTAATTGGGGTATTCCAAGGTGATTCTTTGTGACCACTGCTGTTTTGCTTTGCCCTTAACCCATTAAGCTGTTTACTTAATAGACTAGACTGTGGTTACAGCTTACCTTCTAGAAACCAACCTTGTTTCAAAATATCTCATCTAATTTTCATGGATGGTTTAAAACCCTATAGTTCATTGAATGAGGAACTGAAAAGCAAAACTACAAATGGTTAAAAACTTTTTCAGATGACATAAGAAAGACATTTGTCATGATAAATATGCAAAAGCAACATTTATTGCAGAAAGGCTGCAGTATTTACATCTCTTTCAACTTTCTGGTTTAAAAGCCTGCATTTGCGCTTGTTTCCCACCTTTCCTGTAGCTAGTCTAGTCCAGATACAGATTTGCTGTATCCAGGACTATTTGTAAGCTTCTGAGCAGTGCTAAAGTCTGATCTTCAATTTTCCCTTAGATCTGCTAGTTCTCTCCTCTCCTCTCCTGCACTTCTACTAGCTTATTAGTTTAGCAGACTTCTTGTAGCAATTATTCTAGCACACAAAAGTGTTACCAGCACTAAATGTTCTACAAGGAAACAGCTCCAGTACTTATTATTAATGCCCACCCCTCCAGGCATGTCTAAAGTCAGTTCCCTGTGCTTTCCCCTATTGACCTGGTGAACTTGGGCATCCTGAGGCAATGAAGCAAGTGCCTCATGTACACTGACAACCCTCTCCTGTTACCTCCCAACACTCAAACTTGCAAGAGATGCACTTATATATCCAAACTGGAAGCCACGCACTCTCCAGCGAAGACCGGAATAGCTGGACAAGAGGAGAAGGCCAACACTTTCACCACACCACATGGAACAGATAGCCCTCCCGAACACGCACCAGCACTGTCTTCACATAAAAGCACAAACCACACACTCAGCTTTGCTGAGGCTCTCAATAAAAATCTACCCAAACAGCAGAGACCTCCAAGGCAGAAATGGACTCGACCATAACACAACACTAATAACGAGACACATAAACTCACCTAAACAGTGTGCCACTCAACCAAAGCCCATAAGTCAAAACAGCATGCCCAGCACAATAGTCATAGGTGACTCAATAGTAAGGCACACTGATGTCCCACTTACTAGGTTGAATAAGGAGAAAGTAACAGTCAGCTGTCTGTCAGGTGCCAGGATCTGCCACATAACACACGCACTCAGGTCCCTCAACAACAGTTACAAATATGACTCTGTCATTGTACATATGGGTGTGAATGACCTAAGATGTACCTCCTTGGACTACATGAAAAGAGACATGGAGGAGCTCTCAGATTATGTAGCCCAGGCGGTATGACCCTAGCCCTGAGCAGCATCCTACCATCACCCAGAATGATACCACAGTACAAGCAGAAAATTATTGATTTCAACAATTGGCTAAGTTTCTGGTGTCATTCTAAGGGGATTCACTATCTGTCTGCCTGGGATGACATGACTGACAGACCTCAATGCTTTGCTAGAGATGGCCTGCATCTGTCACCCCTGGGCTTCTGGATACTGGCTAAGGATCTTGCCACTCCTATATTGCCTTTTTTAGGAGGTGTTCCAAAGACCAAATTACCACTGTAACAGCTACAAACAAATGCAATCTGAGGGTCGTGCTGCTCAATGCTAGAAGTCTAAATCTCAAAATGCACTTTCTCAAAGCACTCCTTAAAATGGAGAACATCAACATTTGTGCTATAACAGAGATCTGGTTTAAGGCAGCAAAAAACACCCCTGCACTACCAGGCTATAACTCATTCCACACCTTTTGGCCCCAGAACTTGGACCGAAGCTCCAAAGGCAGATGTGTTTCCATATTCATAAAAGATGCACACACCTCCAGAATGGTAGCCAGCATAATGCATCTGAGAGACTTCAGGAGGAGCTAACATTGGGTAAGACAGTGATTCAGATCGTAGCCTGCTATAGGTCCCCAACCATGACCCAAGACTCACACTCCATGTTCCTAAGCACCCTGGAGAATATTAGGGTCCAACCTAACACAGTCATACTGGGTGACTTCAACTACTCCTCCATTAACTAGGAAAACTACTCATGTACCAATACACTTGCCCAATGCTTTCTGAAATTCATTAATTCCTATGGCCTGCACCAGCTCGTTCTTACCCCAACTAGAGGTAGCAACATCCTTGACCTGGTCATTACTAACATGGGTGATTGTTGCTCTACACCAATAGTCAACTCCTCCCTGGTTAGATCCGACTACAAACTAATCACCTTGGAAATCTTCATCCCTCCTACCACCACCCCCACAAAGGTAACCACCATGAAAAACTTCCCCAAAGCTAACTTTGGGCACCAAAAACAAAGGTGTCTAACTTCACGGAACCCATGCAAATGGAGAATAGTTGCATAACTGCCGAATCATAAACCAATGCACTGTACGAACATATAGACAAATGCATGGATCTTGCCATACCCAACAGAACCAAGATGCTATCCCCAAAAAAAGAAGAAGCCAATCTGGTGGTCCCCTGCCATAAACAAACTCTACAACAGAAGGAGGAAACTGATGGAGAATAAGGTGAAGTTCCAAGACTGGAAAAACTCTCTTATCAGCCTCAACAAAAGGTTGAGGTACCTCATCAAATCCTTTAATGCTAGCTATGAAAACATATTTGCAGCAGATAGTAAAGACAATCATAAGGCCTTGTATAGTTATGTAAAGAATTACCACAGCAATACCCAGATTTGCTCTGAGCTACTGCACAACGGTACCACCTATACTGATCCAACAGATATTGCCAATATACTGGCTGACAGATTCAGTGCCAACTTTACCCCTCTCTCCCCCAATGGATCAATCACAATACCAGTAGATTGCCAGGTACCCAGTATTACTGCTGCACAGGTTAAAACAGCACTGTCCAAGGCCAAGAATACAGCTTTTATGGGACCTGACTATATCCTCGGCTGTGTTCTACATGAACTACAGAGTGAAGTGGCACGTCACCTGTGTGCCCTGTTCAATTACAGCCTCACCTCAGGCTTTCTCTCTACCAAATGGCACACTGCTGCATTCATCGCTCTCCACAAGGGAGGAGTGACTACAGACCCTGGGAACTATCACCACCTCCCCCCATTAGCCTGACGAGTCTGATATGCAAAGCTATGGAATGCATCATCATGGACCTAATAAACAAGGATATAGGGTATCTCCGAACTCTGGATCCTACCTGTTCAACTTGGTCAACTTCTTTGAGTCAGTCACCAGAGCTGTGGATGAAGGCAAGGTGGTTCATACAGCCTTCCTTGATCTGCCCATGGCCTTTGATACCATTCCCAATTCAGGAATCATAGAAAAACTCACTAAGCTAGGCATCAACCCCTATATCACTAGGTGGGTTGCAAACTGGCTCACAGATAGAACCCACAGTGTGAAAGCAGCTGACTCCAAGTCACACTGTCGACCAGTCATGAGTGGAGTCCCACAGGGTTTGGTTCTGATTCCTCTCCTGTTTGGTATCTACTTCTCTGAAGTCCAAACCAACACGAAGGGACTCTGGCTGACAAAGTTCGCATACGATTTCAAGTTGGGAGCTATTATTAACTCCCCAGTTGATGTTGACATCCTACAGAAAGGCCTAAATGAGACCAACAATTGGTGCCAGAACCATGGCCTTAAGCTCAATGCCAAAAAATGTGTAGTCATCCCCCCTGGGAAAAACCCAGTTCTCCTGAATTACCACATTGATAGTAGTCCACTGAGCACAGAAGGTGTTATAAGAGATCTAGGAACACAGGTTGACAGCAACCTGTCTTTTGACCACCACATTCCCACTGTGGTCAGAAAGTCCTTCTATGTGGCACATATCATTACTAAGGGATTTGCATCCAGAAAGAAAGAGGTCATTGTCTCCCTCTACTCTTCCTTCATTAGGCCAATCATCGAGTTCAGTGCCCCATTTGGCATGTACATCACTAGACACCTGCAACAACTGGAGAGGCCACAAAAGTACCTCACAAAGAGAATCCTAGGCCTTAAACATTTGTCCTATATGGACAGAGTCAAAAAACTCCAACTATTCTGTGTCTCATAGTGCCTACTTAGAGGCGACTTCTGCTTGACTTACAAACCATATCTGACCCAGCTCTGTTAGAAATGCTACATCTAAAGAAATCCCAATCCCTTTGCACCACACACTTCAGAGACCTCAACCTCATTACCACAATCAACATAACATACTGGAGGGACAGGTTCCTCCACCTATAGACTGCCCATGCTATAGACTAGACTTCTCATACATGTCAAGCAGAGCACCTCACTGGTCCTCTTCAAGAGGAATCTTGATGAGTGGATGGGAAATAGAAAATTCACCCCAGGGATCACTCCAGTGGCTCTACTCGACAGAGGCACTAGGAACTAAGGTTGGCTGGCATGATATCAGGGTAATCCTATGGGCTAGGCTTGTAAAGGCTCCAGGGCCATTAGCCTAGTACACACAGTATGAACCTATATAACATATCTGTAGCAAAGAACATGACACATCAAATGATACACATATGAAAATGAAAATCATAAGTGACATTTATATTGCAAAATGTCTAAATGAAGCTACTATTTGTTTCTGGCAAATCTGCCAATATTAATAACAAATTTGTACAAATTTCCACATGCCTCTGCTGAAAAAGGACTTGTGTCCAGTCGGACTTTCCCAGTAAACAAATGTAAATAAAATAATTATCAAAAATTTTGAGCATTATAAAGTGGAAGTTAATATTGCTGCTGATGAGAGTTACTTAGTGAAAGGCTCAGTTCTGATTATACCTAATAATTTGCAAAACAGATCTGTGGGAATTGCGATGATACATGTTATGGTGAAGGAGAAGATGTAGTTTTCTAGAACAGGTGAAGCTGTAAGAAAGATACTTCATGTCAAATAAACACTATAAGAAATTCCAGCTGTCCACTGCTGACCACAGTACTGCCAAATGCCCTATAAATTATTCAAGCCTCAGTTTTTTTACAGTCCCAATAATTGAAATGAGTGCGCTACAAATTAGAAACTGGTGTTTTCATTCTAATATAATATATTTGCCATATTTGAGATAACTGCCATGATGACAATGATGCTTCTTTTATTAGGATTCAGCTCCATACATTCTGTGTAACCTTGGAACCCGTTACAGAGAGAGATCATACTTGGCCTAAGTACAAAGAATTGGTGGAAAGATTCGTAGCCAATGTTGAAAAGGCTATAAGGATAGCAAAAGTTGCAGGATTGCTGCAAATAGCTTGTTTTTTTTTTTGTGTCACAGTACCTATTCTGTAGGGTATCTACTTTGTGGTGCGTGTGCACCCTTCTTGTTTCCATATGAATTTTTGCATGGACTCCATTTTCTACCCTCAAGTAAAGATACACCATAAGTTTACCAGACATTATCCAACTTGCCCTTATGTGTGCATGCTGTGTATGTTTGAGTGTCTGTACCTGTGAGTGACTGTACCACATCTGGGATTAGTCTGCCTGTTTTTGCACCTATTGACTGCTGGGATAAGCTTCATCTCCCTTGTATGCCTGAACTGGTTAACTAGATAACTGGAGAATGAATGAATAAATGAAAATCTCACTATACTCTCCCTAGAAGTAGCAGCTACACACAGCACCACAGGGATACAAGGGTATTTGTTGCTATTGTACATTAGTGACTTTTGCCAATGTATTCCTCAAGCATGTCTGCAGTGTAGAGATTTCCATTGCTAAACTACTACAGCTGTGAAGTAATGAATGATGAAATAGAAAAAAAAATACCTAACATAACACGAAGAAGCAATATACAGAAAAAAGGATACATTCTGAGGATGAAAAATGAAGACAAGACTGCCTGTTTTACTGAGAAAGGCAAGATAGAGAAAAATGACCCGTTATAATAACTATATGCTTTTTATGATGAAACTAAAAGGTCTGTTTTTTATTGTTTTTAACAGAGACATGAGTGTTAACAGGAAAGTTAAATCCACTAGTTCAAAAATTAGGTTAATTTATTAAGGACTCATGGCATTTTTTGGATTTGATTAGAACTTTTAGTTTTGTATATTCCTCTGATTCTAAGAAGAATATTCTGTTTACAGTGAATGTCCAATCATTGTTTACTTGTATCCCCCATGACCAAGGGGTTGATTTTGTTAGACAGTTCTTGGGAAATGTAGCCCACCTTCATTCTGACAGCATATTTGTATTATGCACCTTAATAGAACTAGGGCAATTATTTTCTATTTAACAAGAAAATTTATAAGCAGCTAAGAGGGGTAGCTATGGGGTCCGCTACGGCCCCGGCTTATGCCAATCTAGTTCTTGGGTGGTGGGAGCAGAGTGTTCTCAGACCTATTCTGGAGCAATATCATGTAATTTTTTATGGCAGATATGTGGATGATTTGTTTTTTTTATCCTGGAAGGTGGCATAGACCAGGTTCATTCTTTTTGTGATAGCATTAATAATTCCAGTGATTTTTTTAAAATTTGTATTGAGGAATGCTGGGCTATCAGTGCATTTTTTGGATGTTACCCTGACTTGGGATACTTCTAATAACTGTTTCACAAGTGGAATACATAGGAAGGAGACTTTTGTTAACAGTTATTTGCATTATTTAAGCAACCATCCTGTTTTTATGAAAAAAACATACAGAAGGGTCAGTTCATTCATGATTCACAAATGATTTCTGAAGAAGCTGATTTTGAATCAGAAGTCAGCTTTATACAGAATATGTTTTTGGTTAGAGGTTACCCCTCAGATTTACTTGGCAAACTAGCTAATGAAATTAGAACAAGAAGGGCTACTGATTGTCCACCGATTTTGAAAAATGGTTTTACTACTATTACAAATAAGCCACATGGAGTCACAGGTGTTAATTTAAGTTCTAACAGCACTAACACAAATACTTTTGGTACTTCTTGTATTTTGGATATGTCTGTTGATGCATTTAACATCAGGTCTATTATTACTAGAAACTGGAACATCTTATGTGGAAATAGCAAATTAATACAAGTTGTAAGTGATAGACTTAATTTTGTATATAAACAAACTGACCGTTTTAAAAAAAAGTTTACAATTTGACTCCGTATATAAAAGTACCCCTGACAACAGCAGACGCTGTTTGGGGATGTATAAATGTGGTTTTTGTTCTTGATGTCGTTTTATTTTAGAGGGACCCTATATTGATCTACCCTGTTTGAACAGGACACTTTCCATTGATGGTATATACAACTGCAATACTAGTGGCATAGTCTATCTTGCTGTTTGATCTGTGTGCAATTAATTTTATGTAGGTATGTCCACACGAACATTTAGTAAAAGAATTAAAGAGCACTATTATTGTATTAGAACTAAGAACATCAACAATGCTCTATTTAAACATTCCATTACATATAGTGGTTTCAAAAAGTTTCTGTTTGCTGTTTTGGAACATGTAGTTAGAAATATAAGGGGGGGGGGTCCTAAAAGGACCAACTGGAACAAAGAGAAACTATGTGGCAACTCAGGTTAGGTGCTAACAAAAAACATGGTATTAATGACTCAGTGAATATTAAAGGTTTTCTAAAGAAAAGAAGACTGAAGATTTTAAAATGAACTGTCTATGTTATGTTATTAGATGTTTGCCTTTAAATGATTGTATTCCTTTTGCTAGTGCACTTTAAGTAATTGATTGTTTTATTAGGTAACTATTTTGATTTGATATATAAGGGGATGCTGCTGTGTGCATTTTATTTCATTCTGAAGAAGTCTTTTGAGACGAAAGTGATATTAAACTGTGTTTTTCGCTACAACTGGTGGTTTCCTTCATTGTTTGGTCAACCGGTGGTTTGGTTTTTATTATTTTTTAGTGGTGTTAGTCCTGCCATAGTAATTTTTACTGATGCCTCTCATTAACAGATCAAGCCGTTTCTTCTGGGGTATTGCTGTATACCGTAAGTTTCCCCACCAGTGCTTATATTTTAAGAACTGGATGCAGACTTCCAGCATAACTTTCACCATTCTTCAGTTCATCATTTGCATTAATCTGGTATGACTTGGCTTGGCTAGCCTAAATGAGAAAGAGAGGTAGAAGTCTTGATTGTACTGCAAACAACTAAAAACCAAGTAGTAGTCCAAGTGCTGGAAGACCCCACTAGGGCTGAAAGAGCAATGAAGGGGCTGTGCATACTTCCTCTTCCTGGGAGTTAAATAGGCCTGTGTCCAGCAAACTGTGCTCCAGACAAGATGATGTTTATAGGCATTTGCTTCAGTGCAGATGGGGCTGCTTGTTGTATTTTCACTTAGTCCTACTCAATACTTACTGTTTGTCCAACCTGTGAGGTGCCATCTGGGCTTGCAGAGGATGAGCAGTAGTAGTGCCAACATAGAAAATCCGAATCCTCATTGCAGATGATACCACCCCTTGTAATCATGTTTTGCTCTAAGGAAAATGAATACATTGCAGTATGATCATCCTGAAATGAATGAATAAGTCAAAGGAGCAAAGGGGGAGGCTTGATGTGCAGATAGTATGAGGAAGGTAACAGAAAATGACAAGTGACAAGTGGAGCACCTCAGGGTTTAGTCCTGGACAGCTTTTGTTTGGCATCTACTTCTCTGAAGTACAGGTCAACACTAAGGGACTCTGGCTAACAAAGTTCGCAGATGACTGCAAACTGGGAGCCATTATTGAATCCCCAAATGATGTGGATATTCTACAAAAGGGCCTTACAGAAACAGATGCTTGGTGCCAGAGCCATGGGCTCAAGCTTATTGCCAATAAATGTATAGTTATCCCCTTTGGGAAAAAACATGTACCCATGAATTACCAGATAGGTAGCAGTACACTAAACACCAAAAGTGTGATGAGAGACTTAGGGACACAGGTGGACAGTGGTCTCACCTACAATAACCACATTGCCACAACAGTCAGGAAATCCTTCTATGTGGCACACCTCATCACTAAGGGCTTTTCATCCAGAAAAAGGAGGTCATTGTCCCACTGTACTCATCCCTCATTAGACCCATTATAGAGTACAACGCCTCATTCGGTATGTACCTCACAAGACATCTGCAACAGCTGGAAAGGCCACAAAAATACCTCATTAAAAGAATCACAGGCCTAAAGCAGATGCCCTGTGCTGACCATCTAAAAAAACGCCAGCTAGACTGCACATACATGTCAAGCACAGCACCTCCTTGGCACTCTTCAAAAGGAACCTTGAGGATTGGATGGGAGATAGGAAATTCACTGCGGGGATCATGTCAGTCACCCTGTTAGATAGGGGTCCAGGGAAGTAAATATTGTGAGAAGAAATATCCAGGGAATTGTTATGGCTAGGCTTATATAGGCCCTAGGGCCAATAGCCTAGTACCAACTATGAACCTATGAACCTATATAGAGTGGCTGTTTATGTAAGTAAATTTCTGCCTTCTTTTGTTTAAGTTTATGCCACCTTTGTCCTCATTAGAAAGAGAAAGTTTGTCAATGCTGAACTACTCATACCCATATTACACCCCTTACAAAGTGAGGGGGATTATACCCTCTACAAAATGAGGGGTATCATAACCTGTTCAATACAGTTAGGAAGCATGGCTAGGCTTAAAAAGTCCATTCAGGGTCATTTGCATACTAATCACCCATGGACCTATGACACAAACCATTTCAGCAGACTATTGGCTTCTGGGTTGCATATTTTTTTATGAATTCTAGTCAGTTCACTATATCAAACTGTTCCATCATTTTAAATAATTAAGTTCACATTTTCACTTGAAATGATACAAGTTCAGGCCAGTTACTAAACCATCAAGCCAAGAATAAATTAGTCCCCACAAAAGCATTCAAATCAGGGAATTATACCCAGTCAAAAAAACCCCACCACCACCAAACCAAAAATGTATAAAGGATGAGTGGCAATGCAAAATACAATGGGAAAATTGTTTAATGTATATTTGGCACTTTTGTCTGAAACCAGAGATTTTTTTATGTATGTGAAGTTCTTTCGTGTGAAAGCACAAAATTTTTAAATGTATATTAAGCACTTTCATTTTTAATGTACATTAATTATACATTATGTATTGATGAATTTTATCATCTGAAACAAGGGGTGGTAGTTGGGCACAAGTGTGTCCTGATGTATACCAACATTATTTTGCTGTTTTGGGAAAGGAACATTTTGTTTCTTCCAAATTCTCACAATATTGGGGTATATATATCTTAGATTTCTGGGATGTCTTTATGATTTGCAATGGCCCCTACCAGTTTTGGAGGAATTTATTGAGTTCATAAATTCCACTACATAGTTTTTAAAGTTCACTTACAATTATTCACACAACAGCATTGATTTTTTGGATACTCATCTACATAAAAAATAAATTGAGGATTGTTTTTCTTCTTATGTATTTAGGAAAGATACTTTTTCCAAAAGTTATTTACATTTCAAAAGTAATCATCCTTACAAACAAAAAATCAATATGGAAATAGGTCAAATGGATGTGCAGACGTGTCTCAGAAGAAACTGTATTAAACCAACAGGTGGATTATTTAGTGGATGTATTTTTGTAGAGGGGGTTATACAAGGAACCTTCTTGAAGACATTAAAAATAATGCCATCCAGGGTAGAATTGATGAATTCTGTCCAATTCTAAAAGGTGGGGTAGTGAAACCCCATGACAGTGGAGACAGATACCAAAATAAATACAAGAATTTTATTTGTACCTACACCAATGGAGTCAAGTTCATGAACGATATCTTTAAAGAACACTGGGGAACCCTAACACATTTTTTAAAAATAAAAGAAGTGGTGGGGGTATCCTCTGCTTACAACTTTAAATGAGCAAAAACATAAAAATGGTGATGGACCATAGTCATAAAAAAGATCCTAAGAGGGACAGGAAAAGAAAATGTAATTCTTGTAATTGCTATAACCTAATTTTTGAAGAATCAACACTTCAGTTCAGTCAGAAGAATTTGAGGCATTACTTCCTATCAAGGGCTAATTGTGGAATGTGAGCTGTGGTATACCTTGCCACATGTTCCACTTGTGGGGCATTTTATGTTGGCAAAGCCAAAAGGTCATTGAGAGAACAGGTTCATGAACATGCCATTAGGATTAACATTCTTAAGAATATATTAGCACACTGCAGCCAAAGGTGCAGTAATTTTAAAAAGTTTATTTTTGGTTTTGGAAAGAATTTCTCTCTTACCCTTTTCATGTTGGTGTGAGAAAATTTTAGAATCTAGGGAGTTGTGGTGGCAAGTGTACTTTGTGGCTCATATTCTACTGTGGCTTAATGAAGCAGCTAACACTGTATACCTTTTAAGGGAAAGAGCAAACATGTTCCAGGCACTGCATTGTGTAGAATAATAACAGTTGACAAACTATGATTGCCTAGTATTTAGATACCCTTGTAAACTGGTATTATTGATTAAGCTGGATTCAACATTATTTTTAGCTTTGATTCCTATATAACAGGTTTTAGCATACTGCTTGTTTAAGATTAACTGGGTATACAAAATGGCTGGTGCTGATGTAAGCAATGTATTCTGATGAAGTCTGTGGTTTTAGACAAAAGCACTTAATATACATTAAACATTTTTTTGCACGTTTTATCCTGCATCCTTTCAACATTTTTGATTTAAGAATAAATTAAGTGGTATCATCAACTCTTGGAAGCCCATGACCAATTGTATACCATAATCAAATGTATTTATTTAGTGACATTTGATTAATGGGAAAGTCTGACTGGGTAAGAGCCCAATTTAGTAGAGGCCCAGAGAGAAAAGCTCCAAAGTATTTTAAAACATTTTAAGAACAATGATTTTACAATCTTCAAAATTAAAACAAAAAAATGTCTACAATTTAAGTAATTATACCAAATTAGACATAATTTGAAAACATTGTTTTAGAATAGATATGTTACATCACAATGATTTAATATTTAACAAAATCGTTGTCAGTTTATAGAGAAATTAAAGGTAACTTAGTATAATACAAACAGGCATTGCAATATGAAGTAAGAGAAAAGCAGGCTTATGGTATATTTAGAGAGAAAAAAATACAAAAGCTGCAAATAATCGATAAATAAGATACAGTTCATGGAGAAAAAAACACCTTTATAAAACAGCAAATGGCAAAGCTTTTGGGTATAACCCTTTCTCAATGCTAATACACACTCTAAAACCAATTGAGTTTAAATGCATCTCAAAATATCACATGACATGCAGCCCAAAAAATCATGTGACAAAATAAATTAATAAAACAACATAAAAAAGACTTCAAGTAATAAAACTAATGCGTAAAAAATATAGTACATCAAGAACATACAACACATTGAACATGTCAGACAATAATAAATCTAACAATATAGTTTAGTTTGTTGCAATTTAATAAGGGTGGGTTTTAATGCAACCCTGGAAATTAGTCCTGGAGGATGGTCAGCAGCCAATCTAAGGATCCATTCATATTCCTTAGTCTCAAGCAAATTATTACTAATTATAACTAAACTATATTGTTAGATTTATTATTGTTTGCTAGTCTTTTTTATGTTGTTTTATTCATTTATTTTGTCACATGATTTTTTGGGCTGCATGTCATGTGATATTTTGAGATGTATTTAAACTCAACTGGTTTTAGAGTGTGCATTAGCATTGAGAAAGGGTTATACCTGAAAGCTTTGCCGTTTGCTGTTTTATAAAGGTGTTTTTTCACTACAAACTGTGCCTTATTTATATTTAGAGAGAAAGCCAGGAGAGAGAAATTGATAGAAATAAGGAAGTGATTGAATTAAGGAGAATAAGGATGTGTAACATATGAATGGGTATTTGTGCATATTTAGCGATATAGTTTATCCCAGCATTGAGCAAGTACAGAGCCAACGTTTGGCTAGGAAGACTTTCAGAATGGCTTTGGAAGATAGGAGGGAGGGTATTGACCTGATGGATATAGGTAAGGAGTTCTAGGCATTAGCAATATGGTAAGAATATAGACAATGACCAGCAAATTTGATAGGTTTATGGACAGATGGGACTTTTTGGTCATTGGATCGCAATGACAGACAGAGAGCATAGCTGTGTAGAATGTTATTTAGTGCTGGACAGCATCTCTGATAATTTGCTATGAGAAATTACTTCAATGGTTGTATTATCAAGAGAGAGGATTTTAAATTTTGTTTTTTCATGAGCTAGGTATTTGTGGAAAAAAGTAGTGATTTGTTTTTTTGTTTTTTTTTTTTTTTGGGTTGAGCATAAGTTGTGAGTTACTAGTCCATGTTTCAGTGGCTGTTAAGCTTGCTGGGTAATTTTTTGAGGTGTGCCATGTTGTCAGATGAACAAATGAGTATGGAGTTATCTGAGTACTGTATTAGGGAGGCATGTTGTGTCAATATGTGGAGGGTGTTGGTGCAAATTGTAGAGAAGAGGTATGGAGAGAGGGTGGAATGCCATTTTACTGACTGATACTTACTGGATAGGTAGATTTTAAACCATAGAAGGGTGGGCCAAAAGAGACATAATGAGGACATTTGAAGTAGAATTTTGCTATGACAAACTGTTAAAGGTTTTAGACAACTATAGAAATAAGGAGGAGACTAGTTTTGGTATTATCTATGGCTTTATTGACTGTATCTGTATAGGCTAGAAGTGCAGTGTTAGTACTGTGGGAAGGACAGAAGCCATGTTGTGTTGGTGATAGCAGTCATTCCTGCAGAAGATAGTTTAGCAATTGTTTTTGAACCCATTTTTCAAGTGTTTTGGAGAAGAAGGATAAGATTGCCATAGCTCTAGAATTAGTAATGTCTGTTGAATTCTGTTCATTATGCAGAGGGATAATGTGTGACTTTTTCACGAGAGAGAGAAAGTAGGATCCTCCAGTCAAATTATAGCAGAGACTAATCAGTTTATAGCCAGTACAAAACAACTAACAAATAGGCACAAAATAGAACAGGCTTTTTTCTTTTGCTGAATGCAGAAACCTGGTAGAAAGAGAGACTAACTAACTGGCATATACTGTGAAGTGTATTGATCTAGAGAAAGGACATTGACTAACTTAGTAAATAGTCCTTAAAGTGCTAGGATAACTCTGTGGGAGGATGTGAAAAAATTATTTCCAACACAGGCAGGCACAGATTTGACTAACTGAAATGAATACACAGCAAGGTTTTTAAAGTTAAATTTGCTTACACTGTGCCATGACAAAATTCTCAGTGAAAATGTTTGGGTCTCAGGCCTTATGGCAGAGCTTCTGCAGTATCTGGGTCACATGTAGAGACCACAGGCTATTGTACAATTGCAAACTTCTCAATGAAAACATAAGGGAGTTGGGCCTTTATGGCAGAGTACTTGCAGTATCGAGGTTGTATGTATTGACCGCAGGCTGTTGCACAATGACAAAATTCTCAGTCACATATTTGACTACTTGAAGTTAATACACAGCAAGGTTTTTCAAGTTAAATTTGATTACATTGTACCATGACAAAATTTGCAGTTAAAACGTTTGGATGTTTCGTCTTGTGGCAGAGCACTATCAAGGAAGATGATCACTGGAAGAGGAGAAAGTCAAGCATGTAGATGAATATGGAGACAACTGAGCACATAGATGAATATGGAGACAAGTGGTGTATGTAGATGTATATTGCTGCAACTCATGTCTTGCCAGCAGTGTGTATTGTTATCACTTTAAATATAAATTTGCATTTATTGATGTGAGTAAATGTCCAACATTGGTTTGGCAACTGGTGGGATTTTGCTGTTTAAGATAAGAGGATAGATTTAGATTTAGTGTGTGTGTGTGTGTGTGTGTGTGTGTGTGTGTGTGTGTGTGTGTGTGTGTGTGTGTGTGTGTGTGTGTGTGTGTGTGTGTGTGTGTGTGTGTGTGTGTGTGTGTGTGTGTGTGTGTGTGTGTGTGTGTGTGTGTGTGTGTGTGCATGTGATTGTTTTGGAGGGTATGTGTAAGTGTTTTTGGCTTAGGGTTAGAGTAAGTGCTAGATAAGTTGATAACTTTAGAATTTTCTATTATGTGCAGTATGTGTTTATGTTTTTGTGTGTGTGTGTGCGTGTGTGCGTGTGTGTGTGTGTGTGTGTGTGTGCGTGTGTGCGTGTGTGTGTGTGTGTGTGTGTGTGTGTGTGTGTGTGTGTGTGTGTGTGTGTGTGTGTGTGTGTGTGTGTGTGTGTGTGTGTGTGTGTGTGTGTGTGTGTGTGTGTGTGTGTGTGTGTGTGCCTGTCTTTGAATGTCGTGAGTAGTGGTATTGCCATGTAAAGTATTTTCGATAATTTTATTTGTAGGTTTTGGTTAGGAGCAGCAACAGGGTTATGGTTAACACACAGGAGTAATGTGGTAGGTTCTTCAACTTCCAGAAACCCGCTTAATGTGCAATGATGTTTCTGTATGTCACTTATTGATAAGGCATTCATTTACATGTATATATCTATATCTGTATTATGTATATCTATCCATCTACATACTCACACACACACACACACACACACACACACACACACACACACACACACACACAGACACACGCGAGCATGTGCACACACACACACACACACACACACACACACACACACACACACACACACACACGCACACATATGCACACACACACACGCATACCCACAAACATACACAAACACTCCACAACATTCACACATGCACATAACACAGACAGACTATCACTCATTCACATAATTGCTTGCTTGCACACTGATATTGACAAATGCAACTTTCAATTTAAAGTGATATCAATAGACACTGTTAACAAGACATGAAGTACAACCACATATGCCTGTTTGCACTGATTAGTCTGTGGGCATGGATGGGGACAGATTATGCTTAAAATGGAAAAGAACACATCTGCTGGCTGCCTGGAAGATATCCATGCAAGAGCTGTGCTACTGCCACAAAATGAGATGAGAGGGTAAATGTGATCACGGCTGTGGTAAAACATGAGGTGTGACACAGGAGTGAGGTGAATCAAAGATGTTTGTAAGGTATGATGTGTCACTTTGGAATGTACTAAGTGCTCACTTCTTAAAGTTTCATTGTTGATCCTTGGTCCGAACAGACACCTTAGTCAGAAAGGAAATATTAAACAAAACTCTCTCAAACTGTCTCTCTCTCTCTCTCTCTCTCTCTCTGTCTATTTCACACACACACACACACACACACACACATACACACACACACACACACACACACACATACACATCCACTTGCAACAGATAGGAAAGTTTTATAGAATTGATTCATTAAATATAAATAAAATAAATTAAATTGTACCATGAAATGCATAATGATAACATGAAGCAGAACTAAAAGACTTTTTAGGCAAGTTTCTCCAAGATCATCTGGAGGAGAACATAAGTCGTATCAAAATAGTTAATTTATCCATTTAGGTGCTTGAATGAGGTTTTGTGGGAGATAAGGATCTTGTCAGCAGTGTCACATTTCACTTATATACAGGGAAGACGGCCATTTTCCCCTAAGCCTGAAAGATGCAGTTGAAGGACCAAAGAAAGAATTTAAATATATGGTGATTGTGATAACACAGAAGTTGCAGGACATAGTAGATAGGAATGTAAACCAGTTCTGCTGCACCTAAAAGAGAATAGCAGAAGATGGAAGGTACTAAATTTGCCACTCTTGATCAGAAATCTATTGTCAGGATGTTCATTCTTCACATTGTTTATTTATTTATTTTTTGCCTGACACCTGCCACAACTGGCATATAACAAGTGTGCCAATGAATTTCTAATGGTGATAATGATGGCCTACATCCGTGAGTCTCATAATGCAAGAATTAGTAAATAAGACTGGTTACTTGTCTTCCTGGATTTTACAGGTGACAGCTATAGGTTGGCAATGCTGTAGAGCGAGGGGTTAACCCAAGCTTATGTGACCTGAAGTAGAAGGATGAAATATGTATCTTGGCTCACTAGGACAGGTCATTTGACAGGAATCCAAGTTTGAGATGCTGGGGAGGGGTCTAGACGCTTAGTTTGAAAAGAGATGGTTTCAGAGAATACTGGCTCCAAAGTCTATGAAAACAGGGCAAAGGATATGGGACTTACAGGGATAATATCTATTTGGCCACACTGGGTGAGAGTAGGTATCATATTCTTTAACGATTTTGTAAACCCTAGGACTGGCAGGTTAATGCTATCTGTATCATGCCTGTAGGTATTAAATGGTGGAAATATATTTAGATTAAATTAGTAATAAGTAATGGCTGGCAAAATACTCCAGAAAAGGGTTTCAAGATAAAAGTCAGTAATTATTTGGAGTTCTTTCTCAAGAATCCTTAGGAAAAAAATATGTATAGAATGATTATGAGGGACAAAGGAAGAACAAAGAGGACCTCAAGAAGAAATACAAAAAATAACTTAATTACCCATTAACAAGGAGAAGGTCACGGTGAGCTGCCTGTCGGGCCCTAGGATCCGCCACATAACACAAGCACTCAGGTCACTCCAAGGCAAGTACAAATATGACTCAGTCATTGTCCATGCTGGTGTGAATGACCTGAGACTTACCTCCCTGGACTACATGAAAAGAGACATAGAGGAGCTCTCTGAGCATGTAGTCCAGGCTGGTATGACCCTGACCTTGAGTAGCATCTTACCCTCACCAAGAATGATGCCACAATATGAAGACAAGATGATCAATTTCAACAATTGGCTTAAGTGTTGGTGTCATTCAAAGGGGATCCAATGCCTGTCAGCCTGGGATGACATGCTCGACAAGCCACGATGCTTCGCTAGGGATGGCTTGCACCTGTCACCCTGGGCTTTCGGATATTGGCAAAGGCTCTTGCTACCCCCATAGTGCCTTTTTAGGCAAGGCTCAAAAGACAAACCCACCTCCATAGGTATCACAAGGGATAAGAAACTAAGAGTAATGCTACTCAACGCCAGAAGTCTAAACCTCAAGATGCATGCACTCGAAACTCTCCTTAGCATGGAGAACATCGATATCTGTGCAGTAACAGAAACCTGGTTCAAGGCTCCCGAGAGCACCCCAGCACTACCAGGTTATACCTCATACCATGCTTTTCGCCCCAAAACTTGGACCAAACCACAAAAGGAGGGGGAGTATCAATATTCGGTAAAGATACCCACACCTCCAGGTTGGTGGCACAGCACAAAGCATCAGAGACTATCCATGTGCAACTAACTGTGGGTAAAACTGCCTTCCAGTTTATAGCCTGCTACAGACCACCCTCCCAAACACAGGAACCCCACTTGGCCTTCCTGAGAATACTGGAAAATATGAAGGTCTCTCCAAACACCATTATATTGGGCGACTTCAACTACCCAAACAGACTGGGAGCATTACTCTAGCTCCAACACCCTAGCCCAAAGGTTCCTAGAATTTATAAACTCAAATGCTATGGAACAACTTGTTACCACTCCCACAAGAAGGGAAAACATACTGGACCTGATCATCACCAACATGGGGACACTATGCTCCAGACCAGAAGTGTATCCCTCACTGGTAAGATCAGACCATAAACTAATCTCACTGGATATTCACATCCCGACCCCACCCCTGCCCAGAAAACCACTGTGAAAAACTTCTCTAAAGCAAATTTCACATGCCTCAAAACCGAGGCGAAATCCTTGAAAGCCCCCGGGCCTGTGGAAAATACGGCCCAGACCGCAGAATCCTTTATAAACGCATTCTATGAACACCTTCAGGAATGCATGGATCATTCAATCCCAAATAAAACCAAGACCCAATCCTCCAAAGGCAGACGTCCTGTCTGGTGGACCCCAGCCATAAACAAACTATACAATAGAAGGAGGAAGCTACTACATGATAGAGCAAAATCACAAAAAGGGAAGGCATCTCTGATCAGTATTAGCAAAAAACTATGGGCACTCATAAAATTGTCTAAGGCCAGCTTCGAGAGAAAAATTGCACAGGACACTAAGGATAATCACAAGGCTTTCTTTAGTTATGTTAGGAACCTGGGTGGGAATTCCCAGATATGCTCAGAATTAGTCCAAAATGACAAAAAATACACCGAGCCCACAGACATTGCCAACATCCTAGCTGACAGGTTCAGTGCAAACTTCTCCCCTCTCCCCACCAAAAGGGCAAATATCTATCCCAACAGAGTGCTGCCCCTGACATCTCAGATGCTCAGGTAAGAGCCGCCTTTCCAAAGCAAAAACACAGCATCAATGGGACCAGATGGTGTCCCGAGCTGCGCCTTACATGAACTCCAAGAAGAGCTAAACCCAAACATAAAACTACTGTTCAATCTTAGCCTTACTACAGGATATGTACCCAAAGAGTGGCGTACAGCAACAGTGGTCCCTCTCCACAAAGGTGGTGCCTCAACGGATCCTGGAAACTATCGCCCCATAAGCCTGACTAGCTTGGTCTGCAAAGCTATGGAAAGGATCATCATGGACCTCATAAATAAAGATATTGGGGACCTACAGACACTGGATCCTACCCAGTTTGGATTTGTTAAGGGCAGATCCTGCCTCTTAAACCTGGTCGATTTCTTTGAAACAGTCACCAAGGCCATTGACGAGGGGAAGGTGGTCCACAAAGCCTACCTGGACCTCGCAAAAGCCTTCGATACAATACCCCACTTGGGCATTATAGATAAGCTCACCAACTTAAATATAAACCCCTATGTCACTAGATGGGTTGCAAACTGGCTCAAGGACAGAACCCACATGGTTAGAATTGCTGGAGCCATGTCAGACTCCAAACCAGTTACAAGTGGCATCCCACAAGGCTCAGTCCTAGGACCTCTCTTGTTCGGTATATATTTCTCGGTGGTACAGGCCAACACAGAAGGACTGTGGCTGACCAAGTTCGCAGATGACTGCAAACTGGGTGCCATAATCAACTCTCCAGCCGACACAAGTATCCTCCAAAAGGGCCTCATAGAAACAGACAACTGGTTCCAGAGCCATGGCCTCAAGCTAAATGCCAAAAAGTATATAGTCATCCCCTTTGGCAAAAACAAAGTGCCCACAAATTACCACATAGGTGGTAATCCATTAAGTACAGAAGTAGTCATTAGGGACCTGGGGACCCAAGTTGATAGCAATCTCTCATTTGACAACCACGTGGCCAAAGTGGTTAGAAAAACATTTTATATAGCCCACCTAATCATGAAGGGATTCGCATCTAGATCAGGGGAGGTCATCGTACCTCTTTACTCATCCCTCATCAGGCCCATAATTGAGTACAATGCCCCTTTTGGGATGTACCTTACCAGACACCTGCAGCAACTGGAAAGACCCCAAAAGTACCTCACCAAGAGGATCAAAGGGCTCAAACAGATGCCATATGCTGCCCGGTTAAAGAAACTCCAGCTCTACTCAGTGGCATACCGCCTGCTCAGAGGCGATCTGTGCCTGACATATAAAGCCATGTCCAACCCGGAATTAATGGACATGCTGCACCTCAGAAAATCCAAATCCCATCGAGCTACGCGCTCGAGAGACTTGAACCTCAGCACTGAAATAAATAGGACATGCTGGAGGGACAGATTCATAACCCAGAGGCTCCCTTCACTCTGGAATAAAATCCCAGTCTAGGTTAGGCAGAGTCCCACATTGACTCTCTTCAAGAGGAATCTTGATGAGTGGATGGGAGATCATAGGTTTACCCTGGCTATCACTTCTGTGTCACTGTTACACAGAGGCACAGTATACTAACCTCAAAAAAGGCATAGCAAAATTAATTTAAAATGGGTGGCGAAAGCCAAACACACTCTGGCTAGGCTTATAAATGCCCTAGGGCAGATAGCCTAGTATGAACCTATGAACCTATGAACAATGTCACAATGAAAAAATATTTTAGCACTAAACTTAGATGCTATGTTATGGTTAACTTAGGTGCTGTGTTATTGATAATAACTAACATGCTATGTTATTGTTAATAACCAAGATGCCATGTTATTAATAATTAAGATGCTGTGTTATTGTTTGTAACTGAGATGGTAAGTTATTGTTAAGAACTTAGATGCTATGGCATTGTTAATAATTACTATTAGTATAAAGAAAATGGTGTGTAGAAAGTGACTTACTGCCAAGCAACAGTGTACAAGGGGATGGCCACAGTGTCACAAATGTTGAAGATGTGGGGCAGGAAAGGCACATTACCTGTACGTGACCTGGAACTGCGATATAGTTAGAGCTGTATGGGAGGAAATAATATTAGCAACCAGCATTGCTACAAGAACGTACATACCGGCCTTTGCTCAGTCACATGTCTAGTTATTGGGAGTCAGTAAGCAGTGTATAGACATGTCGCACGCAATGCATAAATGGACTACATAGGTAGCAGTGGCCCTTCTTCTGGTGTTTTTTTTTTTTTTTCAAATTGGGAGATCTTCACTTCTGAAGGTAAAGCATCAGTTAGTATGGATTCTGACCAGGATTAAACCACAAGTTTATAATGAAATTGACTGTATGGAATTTGAAGAGTATAATTGTATTTTTCAGAAAAACACAAACCGCCAACACTTCACCAGTAATTCCTTTATTCACAGCGATCTGGTACCTCGGCAATTCGCCTTCAAGGATCACATTTGGTTTAATACAAACATAGTATATATATATATATATATACACACTCCACAAATAACATTATTCAATTAGTGTATTAAACAATCAAATAATTAATCAATTAAATAGCATCTTTCAAAATTTAAAGTGACCATGTCCTTATTTACTATAAATTTTCTACTAGAAATTATGAAATGAATAAATAAATAAATAAAAACATTATTCACCACATGGAGTTAGAATGAATTTAATTATATGCCCAATTCCTGATTCATGCCATTTGGCTTTAGAGTATGAAACTTGAAAATCATTCTAGTTTCTAACTCCAATAATTTAGCTACAATATCATCCCCTCTATTAAGGAAGGGCTTTCCAAGTATACAAAATATTAAACTATTGGAAGAGTTGTTATGTTTATCATGAAAATGTTTGGCAACAGGACTATTTGGACTTTGATTTCTAATATCTTTTAAGTGTTCCAAAATACGAATTCTAATCATACGTTTAGTCTGTCCTATATACCATATGTTGTTACATGAACAGCCCAGGATATACACCACCTCCGTAGATCTGCAGTTGAAGTAACATTTAGGAACAAAAGTAATGCCATTAATAACACTCAAATTCTTTACGTTATTACAAATACTACAAGAACCACAAGAAAAAGTACCAAATGATGAAAAAGAAATTTTATCTTTCCTTTCAACAAAATTATTATTTAACAATTCTTTAAGATTCTTTCCTCTCTTATAAGGAAATATAATATGTTTAGGAAATAAATAACCTATAGATTCATCATCACAAATAATATACCAATATTTTCTTACTAGTGAAACCAATTTATCAGAAAAAGCAGAAAACCTAGTAACATAAAATAGCCTCTCTTCATCAAAAGTTTGTCCAGTAGTATAAATCCCACACCTTGATTCAGAACTTCCAGTAGATGTAAAAATTCCATCAACATTATGCCCAAGTAATTTATTTTTGCATGTGAGTAGGTATGTTTTATCATAACCCCTTTCACTTAACCTCGACATAACTTTATTCAATTCACAAATTGTTTTCATTTTTATTACTGGTGTGATCATAAATTCTCTTGAACTCACCAAAAGGTAATGCCTTTAATAAGTGACCTGGGTGCATACTTGTTGCATGCAAAAACATGTTGACGGAAGTTGACTTCCTGAAGGGCCTAAACCCAATAGTTTCCTGATCTTCAAACAATGTTAAATCTAAAAAATTAATCTGTTTCCTATTCAACTCATATAAAAAAGTAAGATGATGTTCATTATTGTTAAGAACTTCAAAGAATTCAAAAAAATAATTTATATCTCCCTTACAAATGAAAATAAGGTCATCAATAAAATGCTTGTATAGTATAACATTGTTCTTAAAAAAAGGTGTTGGATAAATAAATATCTTTTCAAAGAATCCCATATATATATATATATATATATATATATATATATATATATATACATATATAATTGCATATGAGGGCGCAAACGCAGCCCCCATTGCCGTGCCTTTCAACTGCAGAAAAAAATTATTATTAAAAGAAAAATAATTATGAGTTAGACAAAATTCTAACAAGCCCACTAAGAAGGTGGTTCTCGGCCCTTCACTCAACATATCAATAGTAGACTCCAACCCCCATCTGGTATCAATATTAGTATAGAGTGATTTCACATCTATAGTAACCCAATAATAGTTACTGTGCCATTCAATTTGAGATATGCTGTTAATAAGATCCTGGGTGTTAGAAATATGAGCTACTACTTTATGTAAATGAACCTTTAAATGAAAATCCAAAAAAAATATTAACATTATTCAAAAATGAGCCTACCCCCGAAACTATAGGCCTCCCTGGTGGTCTTCGTAAATTTTTATGTACTTAGGCAAGGCATACAAAATAGGGATCATAGGTTTTTTTATAAATAATCTACAAACATCTTTATGCTCAAAAAAACCCAAACGTTCACCTCTTTCCAATAAAAATTAAATTTCATCATTAAATAACATAGTAGGATCCTTATCTAACTGTCTGTATTCTTCAACATTTTGAAGTAAACTACCAACCATATCACAGTAATCCGGTTTATCCAAGATAACCCAGTTACCACCTTTATCAGCACATTTAAATATGAAATTGGTCTTAAGTTTTTTAAGGTCCTTCAAAGCCAGCCATTCATTTTTACTTAAATTGTAACATTTTTGTTCTTTACAAAATACATTAAATGTTGTTACAATTTCTTTGAAAAGGACCTTCAGAAATACAGAAATAGCAGGTACATTAATATTAGGTGTAAACTTGTTAGTAATCATTAAATGTGGCACAACTAACTTTCCATATCCAGTATGATAATTATTGATATTTTCCACTACATTAACTGTTTCATCCAATTCAGAGAAATCAACTTCTTCATACTCATACAGAGACATATTTAATAAACTCTCATCTAGGTCAACAGTGTTATATGAATCATTTGAATTAACATTTTCAGAAACACACTCATCTTCTCTTTTAAAATAAACTTTCAAAAGTAACTTTCTAATGAAAGCTTTAAGTTCCAAATATAAATCTGCAAGAAAAGGAAAAAAGGTAGGTATAAATTTACTACCTTTAAGCAAAACATTTTTCATATCATGAGTGAGTTCCAAATTCAATAAATTAACACATAATAAAGTCTCTGTATCAAGTCCACATACCAGTTCATTATTTGTAACGATTCCTTCCCTTCCTTCCATTCCTTCCCCTACTTGACTTATTCGTCTGAAAGGAATCTTCGGTAGTAGGTGAAACTGAGGCGCCATTACTACCCTCAGTATTATTTGTTATCACAGATGCCGAGCTTGCAATAATAATATATAATTGTATTTTTACCTATAAGATATTTAGAGTTGTGGCTAAGGGTATATAGCATACACCACATTTATTTAGTATGATAAACTGAAGTGCAGAATAATGATCATTGTTTTTGTTTCTATACATGCTGTTTACTTGTTTACTTTCTTTTATTTCTCACTGTTTTCTGTATTGTCAGTAACGAATTGGGATGTTACTGGGGACAAACCAACGTACCATCTGGGCTAATATTTGTTGGGATCCAGTATTGAGATATTTAAAAATAGTTCATTTATTTTCAGTTTTGGTAGTTTCTAAAATATTTATATTGTCAATGAAACTTAGTTTTAAATTTATAATATATAATTAATATCAACATTTTGCTAAGAAGCAGTCATACTCTTTGATGACTACAGTTTAAGCAAGTAGCTTCTTGTGATATCTTTTTTTTTGTCGTGATTGTATTGTGCAAGGCAACTGTTCATTGCAGTGATTTTATTTTTAACTTTTCCTCAGTGGGGAGGTGCAGGCCATCTGGAAAATGTTTGTTTTTTCCCACCATTATTATTCTAGTTTTGAGTTACTGCTGTCATCATACCGACACACCATTAAACTATGTATCTTTCTTAATTATGATACTTAGACAGTAGTAAGTTATGTCATGTCATGAAAAGTGCATGACAATCTTATTATGAGTTTTTTAATTTTATTTTTTTTCATGAAAATTTTTACATTTGTTAAAATGCCTTTTGGCTTACTAGCTGACAGCATTACTGTCAACTGCCTGGCATTGTGATAAAATTAATAGTTGGTCCTGTTCATTATTAATAAGTTCCTCTGTATTTCTTATCTGATGACATTCAAGAAACATAAATCATTAAACATTCTTTTAAAAGGTTTTGTCATCCTGCAAGTTCCAGTGCTTAAACCTAAGCGCTATTAAAAGAATCAATAAATAGCAAATATAAATATTGAATAAATTGATGATACATGAAATAATGGAACAAACATCAGGCTTTACATGGACCTGAATTATTAGTTTTGGAATTGTTCTGCATATACTGCAGATTTACTTTTTACAACCATGCTAGAAAACCATCATTAAAATTACATCAGCCTGTTTTGTCATCTGCTTTCAACAAGGTTATATTATTCAGTACTCTTTGTTGGGGAAATTCACAAATATTTCATGTTTGAGATATAATATTTCTTTTCTTGTAGGGAATGTTTGTGTTGTTGATAGAGAGTCTTAGTTTGTTCATCATGACCTCTGTATGCTTTAATATTGAGCCACAAAAGGGAGGGATGATAGCTAAAAATTATATTTATCATTTCTGAAGACCCAGTATTTTTATAATGATAAGCACTGCTGTTTTCCATTTCACATAAAATGTGAAAAATATGTGGCAGGAAGAGTTGACATTTCAGTTATATGTTTTAATGAAAATAATTATTATTTGTCTCTTGTTTCCTGATTTAATTAGGACTGTTTTATGTTAAAAAGTATAATAAGTAATAACAACAGCTGTGTTATTGTAGTGTTTTAAGAATATTAGTCCTGCCTTGCTAAGTTCTGTCTTGCTCTTATTATCTAGTTAATTTAAAACACTATTCCTGTACTTTATTACTGGTGATGCTTGTTTCTGTTTTGTAAACTTTCCAAGATTTCTTGTGGGAAAAGTAAAAGTACATTGACGGATAATGTGTCACAGATCGTGCCATCACTGAGTGAAACTATTACTTTTCTAAGTGATTTCAAATGAACTTTCTTTTTTAGCTGTAATAACAAAAAAAAAAACCTTATATAAACAGTCCTAATGTTGATAGTAGAGCTTCAGTGGTTAAATATAAAATGGCAGTATGACTATATCACTCTGTATTGCCTTCTGTTTTTGATGTGTGGGTCCATGGACCTCATTTTGTTATATGTGTGTAGATGGATGTGTACTGTTTACAACAATTAATTCGGAAGAGTGTATGTGTTTTAAACCCTGTTGCATCTTTCAATATGCTGCTCTAGCAATCTATTACTGTTTGTTTGTTTTGTATTATGTATAAATGCCTCCTCTATGTCTAACATGCAAATTATCATTAGCTCTTAATCTTGTACAGTGTTCCATTATATCAGTGTATATCAAAGTGTTAAACTTATTATGTTCTGCCAGTTACCTTTGGGTATATGTGATTAAGTCTAGCAGTCCAGATGTAGGAATTTTGATACAAACCTTGCGTTACTTTTTCTGTATTTTTCCATGTGTATGGCATCCAGAACTTTGTAAACTTTGTGCAAATGTTAAATCAAACTATGTTCATTTAGCAACAGTGGTTGAATGCAGTAAACTTTTTTTGTATTTTGTTTCTTCTGCTCGGTATTGTTTCATAATACAATCATAAGCTGTCTCGAGACTTAAAACAAATTGCACTGTATGTTTTGTAGTCACTTTTTATTTATTCCATTATTTAATTCACTACTTTTTTCAGGAATGTTTATCCTTTTCCAGTATTTAGTAGTACAGATAAATGTCCACATTTCTATAAAATTGAAAAGCTTTGGGGGCAAATAAATTAACATGAATTATTGCAGCAGTAAAAATGCATTATTTGGAATAATACTATAAACTTTCACCCAACTACACCACCTGATATTAATAGTACACAGTTTTCTTTTCCTTTGTAGTAGATTTATGGAACTATGCATCAGGAAAGGGAAGACATTGCAGTACAATAAGTCACACTATTATCTTATGTTTAAATTTTGAAGATCTACTGTCCACTTTGGTAATGCATGTATAACATTTTTCTGTTAAAAAGTCAACAGTGACAGATCTCTCTAAAAAGCATGTATTTGTTTCTTTTTCATTCAAAATTCTAATGAAAAACTCATTTAGTGGCCTCAAAACACTTGCCTCAACCATTAGAAAAAAACAAATAAGATGCGTATTATCACATCTTTCATTGGCTGATATAGGCTTCATTTTTCATTGTACCCTAGATAAGTTGAAGTAGTCATCAAGAAGGCTGGGTCAATGCATTACTTTTCAGTCCTAGTATAACAAATAATATTAAAGATGCTATTTATTCCTGCATTACCTTAGATGCTGAGTGAAGAAATGGTTGCTATTTGAAGGAGAAATAAACATAATTTGTGGAATGCTTTTCTCTGAAGAAAGAAAATTTCACTAGACATGTGGCTCTTTTTTCAGGGGGATAGTAGAAGAATTAAGTATGTTACCTCCCTTGCTATTAGTTAGAGGGAAACACTCATATTCCTAAAGTGAAGCTATAAAGCACAGGGTTGTGGTTATGGCATCATGGTTAAGGTGTGTACCTCACAGACACAAGGTGCAAGGTTTGATTCTAACCTTTGAGGAAAATTAGCTAGGCTTAAAAAAGTCCATAAGGGCAGCTAGCATAGTGCTTATGTAGGAACTGCTGTGCCAAGTGCTTGGTTAGGAATGGAGTCTACAGCTGTACCCAGAGGTTTGTTTTGTAAGCAAGCATTCAAATAGTTTATGTTGATATAGTGCGTGTACATCTGAGGTTTGAATTAATTTCAAAATGTTCAGTGACAGAAGGTGCTGATAATACTCAGAGAATATTTGTGTTTGTTATAGTGAATTTACAAATGAAGTCACTTGAGGAACAGAATTCTGTAGAGTTAGGTGAGTTCTTTTTGTCAGACTATGTTCTGATGAAAGAAGAGCAGGGGCAGCTCATGCTATAGGACTGCAAGACTGCAGCCCCCCCCCCCACACCTGTAGAAAGAAAAAAGAAAAGAATAAAAAAAATCGCGAGTCCCCCCATCTGTAGAAAGAAAGAAAAAAAAAATTGTGAGTCCCAGAACTCCACTCATGCATGCTTGGAGTTCCTGGTACTCAAAACTCCAGACTGCTGTGTTAGGCAGTCTGGATAGGGAAGAAAGGGATCTCCACCCTGCCAGCCCAGAAGTCTGTGTGTGATGACCGCACAGACTGGAAGGACACTGGACTGCATCGCCAGCAGGCTGGAGGCTCCAGCCTACTCTTGTCTCGTGGGGAAACCAGAACAGCTTACGCGGGCTGCTGCGGAGGACGGACAGTTGATCCGTATAGTGTGGGCTGCTGCAGAGGACAGATTCAGGCTGCTACGGAGGACAAACAGATTTTGATCTGCTGCTATGGAGGAGGAGGATGAATGGAGTTTGATCTGCTGCTATGGAGGTTGGGTGTGTGATTCAGGACTGATCTGGCTGCTACGGAGGACGAATGGTGTGTGTGTGTGTGTGTGTGTGTGTGTGTGTGTGTGTGTGTGTGTGTGTGTGTGTGTGTGTGTGTAAAATTGCTACATACTGGTGGCTAGAGAGGACACATGGTGGTGGGTAGAGAATACTCAGGCTTTAACCCTGTACCTTGGGTGCAGGTAGTAACTGCCTGAATTCCCTACCCACCACCATTTGTAAAAAGTTTGTAGATTTTTGCATCATATTTGGTTTGTACCATATACAATCTGTAGTTTCTGTTATGTTTGTTGTTCCAGGCAAAGTCAGTAGTGTAGTGGTGCACTGGTAGCATTGTTGCCTAACAACTACAGGTTCTCTGCTTTGATTCTTGGCTGGGGTGCTTTCTGTGTGGAGTCTACATGTCTTCCCATCTTACAAAGACATGTGTCTGGAGTGTTTCTCCCTGCTCTGTTGAAAATTGGCTTTTGTTCCAAGTCAGACTTTCCTGATTAACAACTGTTAAATAAAAATAACAGGCATTTGAATTTCAGACTTCATATTCTTCAGAAAGTACATGACCTTTTATTCTAGCAATTTTCTAAATTTATAACATGGATATTTGACATTTGTCCTTATTTTTGAGACTGTATTCCCCCATTATTGGCTTTGTCCAGGTTTTTTGTGCTAAGGTTGAGAGCTATGGTGAGAACTGAATTCACTAAATGGTAGTCATTTAAGTTTCAGTCTTCCTCTCTTTCACAAAACAGCTGATTTGGCATAGTGGTATGTTGCTCTGACTGTTTTGCACAGGGTTCCCCTGGTTTCAAGACTTGGCAGTGAAATGTGTGGTGGTAACATAGCATTTTATTGTAGCAGCTTTCAAACATTATACAAGCAATGTTTAAAATGTGTCCCTGGTTTTTGGGCTTTTGTTCCTCCCCCAATAAATTTTGACTTTTTCCAGACTTCTTGTGCTGCAAAGTTCAGAGATACAGCAGTGTGTTGAGTAGATTTTACAAGGAGCTGAGAGCTGCAGAGGGACAAAAGTTTAGTACTGCTTATGGTGATTCTGCTTGCGTTGTTAATAGCACAACAGGTAGGGTACTTGCTTTTGATGCAGAAGGCTGTGGGTACTACTCCCACAATAGGTAGATGCATTGCTGATATTGTACTGTGTTGTAAATGGGGCGGATGCTGCAAGTCCTTTTTGGTGAAGATACCTAGTAACTACGAACCTGTTATCAGTTTGTCATCCATTCCCTACTGCGATATTACTAGCTTATCATTTATTTAATGCAACATGGGCAATTTATTCCTCAAGGGCAACAACCACTTTATTTGTAGATGAAACAATGACATATAAAGTTGTTTGCTAGCAGCAACCTCTTCTTTTGTTACAGATTTCTTTAATGTGGAATTATTTAGATGACTTTTACTTCTTTAGAGATTGTGCATATTTACTGATACTGGTGGACTCTAGACGTTTGAGTAGACTTTTATGATGGAAATGTTTTGAAATGGGCTGTTTTGTCATTATTGGTGTATTTTTTTCTTTCATTGTTTACTGGAAAAATGTTCAAAACAATAAATTTAAAATGCCCTCTAACAACTATACTGTATTATACAAGGAATATAATTTAATACAATCAGGAAGGTGTATCAAAGAGCATGTGTATGCTTCGTGTTCAAGGGGCCTATGATTTGAAAATAGCCCAAAGTTAATCTTTATCTGCCAATGGCAAAATGTATTTTCTTTGAATGTGGGTTTCAATGCTGTTTCAATGAATGTGAGTTTCAAGAGCAGAGAAGTTTTAATGCTAAGTCTATTTTCATTGTGAGACTGCATTGCTTTGTTTAGCAGATATCTATTAGGGTTTGTGCTGTAAAATGCTAAATAAAACTTTCAAAGGAAATCCAAATCATTGCAGAAGTAAAGCAGTATGCACATTACAGTGTTTATGGTAAGTGGGGCGAAATAACCAAGGAATGGGACATTGGAATGGCTGTAGGGGGGAGGCTCCATTCGACCATGATTTTGTGAGGGGGGAAGGGCAGCAAACTCAGACAGCCCTGGCTGAACTATACTGCTCAATTGTCCAGATTTTTGCAGACTGAATAGATTTTTGCTTCATATTTTTGGTTTGTTCCTCATAAAATTTGTGGGTTTCTGGCAAATAATTTAGGAGTGAAGTCACTAAATAATGACAGACATTGAGTTTCAGATGTTATAACCTTCAGAAAAATGCATGCTAAAGGAGGACTTGTTATTCTATCAACTGTCTTAAGTTTATACAAGAGCAATTTTTAGTACTGTTTGTATGTTCCCCCAATATATTTATTTGGCCTTGTTCAGATTTCCTGCATTAAGAGGTTGAGAGGTACGTGCAAATAAATCGCTTTATAGAATTAGGAATATCCAGACATTTCAACTGTCCCCAATTTTGGCTCAAAATGTTGCTCTCCCCTAATAACCCCTCCGCAAAATGGAAATTTTGGAAGAAAACGTGGAGGGTTTACAATTATAAATAACTGTAATGATCAGAGGTATAGATTACTTTTATTTCAGAAATGCATGTAGATGCTCTTATTTTGTCAGCTGCTCAAGTTAACAGTATTAATATTAAAAAGGTGTCCCTTCTTTGACAGGTTCCCAGCTATATCGTGTGGCAATTTTATATTTTTGCATCACATTTTTGGTCTGTTTTTCATAAAATTGTGGTTTTCTGCCAAATTAGTGGCAAATCATTAAAGATTGAAGTTAGAAAATAATGGCAAACATTTGAGTTTCAGATTTCATACCCTCAGAAAATTCATACTAATGCAAGACCTACTACTATTCTATTATCTTTCTAAGTTTATAAGAGCAATATTTAAAAATTGTCCTTATTGTTGGGCCTGAGTCCCACTTATATGTATGGCTTTGTCCAGATTTCTTGCTCTGAGGTTGAGAGGTATGAGTGTCAGAGCCATCACCATCAGCCAGAGACATTTCAAATTGTGACATACTTGTTGCACCCCACTCCCCCATGTAGTGACTCTGGATGTGTCCAAGCAAGGCAAGGAGCAGTTATGCAGTGTAAGTGTGCAGAGTATTCCCCCATCCAAGGTAGACACAAGTACAACAGTGGCTTTTCATCTCTCCTTGATTTTGCAGAATGTTCTGGTTTTCTGTCATATTTTTATACTGTTGATTTGTGCTTCTTATTATTCAGAAAATGCATGCTGTCACAGTGCCCTGTTGCTTTGTGTTTAAGTAGCAATGCTTTAATGACAATCGGGTAAGCTTGTCTGAGATTGTAAGATGCAAGTAACCTTTAATAATCATACTGTTAAATAATTACCAACACTGAAAGCCTTTTTGTCGTTGCCATGCAGAGAATATTTACATAACTAGATAATGTACAAGCCTCATGTATTGAGATGCATATGACAGTATTTGTAATAAAGGACAGGATTACAGTATTTTCAGAAGCTCATTACATTTGTTAGAGATTTGCAGTCATCTTTGCAGGCTTTACCCGTAAACTAAACAAAATGCCAATCTATCATGTGTGGTCCATAACCTATGCAGTAATCCTTTAAGCAATTTATTTTGAGCTTGTTTGCTATTTATTTTTTACTTTGATCATGTTTTCCCCATGAAACAAGTAGTTGCTGTCAGGCAGCAGGTCTTTTTTGGATAAGAAACATTTTTACAGGTGGGGGGATCACAGAGATTTCTACTTTCAGCATGTTACTTGGTACTTTTATAAAGCTGAATATAAGTTATAATTAGAACTGCAGTGCAAGGAGAAGCATGTTTTTTTATACTTGATTTTGACTAGTATTCCAGTAATGTATTTAAAAAGTAATTTATTTTTTCATGCCTCACAACCTTTTTGTTTCCATCTAGATATTAAGTAAGCTGTCATGTAGCCAATGGATTGAAATATTTTTTTCTTCTACACTTCATTTTCTCTTGATTGGACTCTTGTAATGATGGTTTGGCAGCCAGGGCAGCATATTTAATTAAAGTTCCAGTTGCTGTGCTTTTAAGCATAGCCCCACCCCTTTCTAGTTGGTCACACCCCTTCCCATTGGCCCCACCCATTCAGCTGTCTCATGCAGCCCCCCTTTAATTTGAAGTCACCAGCCACCACTGAAGAAGAGCTTTCAGACAATACAGAACATACAGTAAGGCAAACACTGACAGATGTAGATAATCCAAATAAGATTTGGGCATCAGCTGCAATGCTCTAGAGATCCAGATATAGCAGAGTCTTGTGGGCTGGACTCAGAGTACATAGAAAAGAGTGGGCACAAATGCAAAGTCTAATCATGACAAAAGATGAAAAGCAATGCAAGACTTACAGAGACCAAAAAGCCTGCAGATTTGTTTTGGCATGGTCAGGATAATGTTCTAAAGAATGAATGCTGTCAAACTGAAATGTCAAGAGATGGTTGTATAACATGCCTGGCAATTTACTTTGTGATAAAACATTTATAGCTTTGGACATTTATGCAGGAGTTGCATTTATGAAAGGGTTGTCTGATATAAGACATTAAAACTCTGAAATTAATTTCCCAGTATCGTATATAAGAGACAGATTAGTTTGGTGACCATTGTATTTAGTTCCAGAAGAGATAATACACAATTTTAAATTGAAATCTGTCATTCACAATTGTATTATGTAGACTGGTAGGTTGGCTGCTTGTAGTAAATTGATACTTGATAATATAGACATGCAACATCTCTGGAAACATATGTATTTATGAATGGATGGAAGTGGCAAGTAAAACTCACAAATGTGATTATTTGGAAACACTTCTCAGCTGTGAGTAAATTACTCACTCATGGAAAGAAGACCAGCAAACCCATTAAAAAATAATGCAGCGGATTGTAGAAATCAAAACAGTCAGTGTTGAGTTATGCTTTCCTCAGTAAGTGACACTCGGCAACATTTCTTTGATGATTACAAAACTAGGCCTATTACATGTCAAACAAAGCTGTGGAGTATAGTACCAGAAAATATATGCACCGCTGCTGGAATAAGCTCAACAAATGTACTGCTGAGACTGAGACAGTGTCCACCAGCTTACAGTAAGCGATCATTCTATGTACACAGACTTCCACAAAAGATTCCTTCCTGTTCTTTCCCGCTAACAGAAGTAAATTATTTTAAGAGCAATCCTAATAGGCTGTCAGGGTCAGGGGACCAAAAACTGTCTACCAATATCACTTTTTAAATAAAAGTTAGTATATATGCATATTTATGTGTATGTGTGCCGTTGTGGTGTCTCTGAAGAGCAGGCATGTCAACTTTCTTAAATTGCTAACTGTCTCTTGTATTTAAAATATAATAGTAATTATACCCGTAAGTGTGCTTAACATATCTGGTATTACACACTGTAACTAAAGCTAAACCTGTGTAATCCAGCTCTTGTTGGGTGTTGGCATAATGGTTAAGGTGCTTACCTCACAGGCACAAGATACAGGGTTTGGTTCTCACCTTTGATGGAAATTGGCTAAGCTTAAAATGGTCTGCAATGGCAATTAGCCTAGTACATACCTATGGATAAAAAATTTCAGTCTAAGTTATTTGTGAGGATCAGACTGAGTGTCTGAAAGGAACTGGATGGTAGATTAAATGCTTCTTAAATACCACAGTTAGTGATATAATCAAAACATTTTATATCAATGTAACAGAATTGCTAAATCAGAATGGAGACTAGATTTCTTTGCTGTAGAACATGACAGGAAATTAAAATAAAATTAAATAAACTAAAAACTTTAATCCAACAAAATTAATAAAAGACCTGGTATAATAGAAGAATGTCACACATAGGTTTGAATTATGCTGGGAGTTATTCATGCCTGACTTTGAGTGGTTTGGTCTCCTGAGTTTCCCATGATATAACCACTCCAGACATGAATAAATTCCAACACGGCCTTCATACAGAGATTATATGGCACTATAATCTTTTACTCATGACAATAAGGATGCTTTTATAAATGAAATGGCTTAAATACTGAAGCTCATACTGCAGCAAGGAGAAATACTGGGTATGCTTTAGATTTTATTTTAACACCTACGTTTATCTGACTATAAAAAGGCCCAAGTTGTATTAGAAAAGTGGTATTTTTCATTTATTGTGGAGCTCAAATGATATATGAAGCTTACACATCAAAAAGAGTCAAAAATAAAAGGACAACTTAAATAAATAGGGAGGTTTCTAGTGAGAGTGAATCTTAGATCCAGGAAGTGAACTGAAAGGGCAGCAGTAACACATACATTTAACAAAGAGTGCGTAACACATACATTTAACAAAGAGTGCGTAACACATACATTTAACAAAGAGTGCGTAACACATACATTTAACAAAGAGTGCGTAACACATACATTTAACAAAGAGTGCGTAACACATACATTTAACAAAGAGTGCGTAACACATACATTTAACAAAGAGTGCAGATATGTACACAGATGTGTAAAAGAAGTAATGAAATGGAGGTAGGGAAAGGTACTTTTGAAAGAAGAGTTAGAACAGATGGCAGGTATAAGTAAATGAATAACAAACTGAAAGTCACAAAGAAATGAAAAGGAAAAGTCATAAGGATGTGGATGTAAGTAGACATTCAGTGCTGGTTGTATTAACCCTTTATGAGATTTGCTGCAATTAAGAAGAGATTAAGAAACACTTCTATGATATTCATAGTTTATATTTGAATCATAAGAAGTGATGTTGGACACAGAGACTATTAATAAAAACGAGGAATGGTAGAGGAAGGTCGAATTGGTGGTGGAAAAAAGATGAAACTCGATAAAGGCTATAGATGAGATAGGAAAGATCTGAGGGTATCCATCTGTCTACAACCCCTTTTTCCTGTTTTCCACTTGGAGTCATGGTGTCACTTTAACAATGATGATCATCTAAACCCAAGGTTCACGAGACCAGGTGGCTAGCCCTGCCACTGCTGTTATTCCCCGTCACACACTCACACACACACTCATATCTATGGCCAATTTAGAGTGTCCAGTCTACATATTGCATGAATTTGGAATGTGGGATGAAATGAGAGCACCCAGAGGAATCCAACATGAACACAGGGAGGACATGCAGAGTCTGCACAGGTATATTTTAATGCAATCAAGCTGAGATTTCCTTTAAATGTCAGTGGCCTAGGTTTTGAAATTTCCTTTTAATGTCAGTGGCCTATGTTTTAGAGAGACGGCAACTAGACAGTTGAAACTTTGACAAAATATTTAAGTCTGACATTTCATTTACAAGGTATTAGAGTGTTTGTACATTGCAAGACGAGAAAGGCATTTTAAACATGATTATATTGTGTTACTATGTATTACCAATACAGACTTTGTCAGAGATGCATAAAATACTGAATTGGGAATAGTTTTCAAGATCAAGATAGGAAGGAGGTCATATATTTGGTCTTATTCTGGAGTTTTAAGCAGTTGAATTATATATAATGGGTATTATCAATACTATCTTCAATAGTTAGCCATAATAATTGGGCTATAGCCTTTCTCAGGAGGTTGTCCTTTGACTCATATTTGGGTAGGCTGTTCAGAAAAATGTTTATCTTGTGGACGAGTTTCTACACTTATACTCAAGTCAAAGACATCAGTGATACGAGAATTATTTAATAATCATTTTTCAAGAAAGACCATTGTCTTAGTGTTATGTCTTCTTTTTCACCAGATATCAGTCATTATTTTGTCTGGCTTTACAGACTGATTGTGGTTCCTGTTATTTTGTATATATAAAGTCATTAAGGAAATTTTGTTTCCATTGATTTTTATATAATTTAAATATTTTATATTTTGCTGGGATGCCCTATATATAGTTCAATTCACATAAGAAAGACTTCTTTGTTTATATATTAATTTATTTAGACATTTTAACTTGGTGGAGCATTTACCCAGGATGATATATTTCAGCCTGAGTATAAGTGTAAGAGAATAAAATGGCAGACATCACATTTACGCAGCATTTTGAAACAAATCAAGATACAACAGAGAAGTTCAAACAGGAGATTATATTGCTAAGGTTTAGAAGTGCAAGTAATGCCATATAACACAATAAATGCAATAAAGACAGTTTGAACTTTAGAATGAATGGTATAGGACAATCATGCCAAGCATACATAAACAGAGGCAATACAACACAGTAAATACAAAAACAGGAGTATGAACTTCACAGTGAAGGATATGGTACAATCATGCCAGGTATATATAAACAGAGGCAATACAACACAGTAAATGCAAAAACAGGAGTATGAACTTCACAGTGAAGGATATGGTACAATCATGCCAGGTATATATAAACAGAGGCAATACAACACAGTAAATACAAAAACAGGAGTATGAACTTCACAGTGAAGGATATGGTACAATCATGCCAGGTATATATAAACAGAGGCAATACAACACAGTAAATACAAAAACAGGAGTATGAACTTCACAGTGAAGGATATGGTACAATCATGCCAGGTATATATAAACAGAGGCAGTACAACACAGTAAATACAAAAACAGCAGTATGAACTTCACAATGAAGGATATGGTACAATCATGCCAGGTATATATAAACAGAGGCAATACAACACAGTAAATACAAAAACAGGAGCATGAACTTCACAGTGAAGGATATGGTACAATCATGCCAGGTATATATAAACAGAGGCAATACAACACAGTAAATACAAAACAGGAGTATGAACTTCACAGTGAAGGATATGGTACAATCATGCCAGGTATATATAAACAGAGGCAGTACAACACAGTAAATACAAAAACAGCAGTATGAACTTCACAATGAAGGATATGGTACAATCATGCCAGGTATATATAAACAGAGGCAATACAACACAGTAAATACAAAAACAGGAGCATGAACTTCACAGTGAAGGATATGGTACAATCATGCCAGGTATATATAAACAGAGGCAATACAACACAGTAAATACAAAAACAGGAGTATGAACTTCACAGTGAAGGATATGGTACAATCATGCCAGGTATATATAAACAGAGGCAGTACAACACAGTAAATACAAAAACAGCAGTATGAACTTCACAATGAAGGATATGGTACAATCATGCCAGGTATATATAAACAGAGGCAATACAACACAGTAAATACAAAACAGGAGCATGAACTTCACAGTGAAGGATATGGTACAATCATGCCAGGTATATATAAACAGAGGCAATACAACACAGTAAATACAAAAACAGGAGTATGAACTTCACAGTGAAGGATATGGTACAATCATGCCAGGTATATATAAACAGAGGCAGTACAACACAGTAAATACAAAAACAGCAGTATGAACTTCACAATGAAGGATATGGTACAATCATGCCAGGTATATATAAACAGAGGCAATACAACACAGTAAATACAAAAACAGGAGTATGAACTTCACAGTGAAGGATATGGTACAATCATGCCAGGTATATATAAACAGAGGCAGTACAACACAGTAAATACAAAACAGCAGTATGAACTTCACAATGAAGGATATGGTACAATCATGCCAGGTATATATAAACAGAGGCAATACAACACAGTAAATACAAAAACAGGAGCATGAACTTCACAGTGAAGGATATGGTACAATCATGCCAGGTATATATAAACAGAGGCAATACAACACAGTAAATACAAAAACAGGAGCATGAACTTCACAGTGAAGGATATGGTACAATCATGCCAGGTATATATAAACAGAGGCAATACAACACAGTAAATACAAAAACAGGAGTATGAACTTCACAGTGAAGGATATGGTACAATCATGCCAGGTATATATAAACAGAGGCAATACAACACAGTAAATACAAAAACAGGAGTATGAACTTCACAGTGAAGGATATGGTACAATCATGCCAGGTATATATAAACAGAGGCAATACAACACAGTAAATACAAAAACAGGAGCATGAACTTCACAGTGAAGGATATGGTACAATCATGCCAGGTATATATAAACAGAGGCAATACAACACAGTAAATACAAAAACAGGAGCATGAACTTCACAGTGAAGGATATGGTACAATCATGCCAGGTATATATAAACAGAGGCAATACAACACAGTAAATACAAAAACAGGAGTATGAACTTCACAGTGAAGGATATGGTACAATCATGCCAGGTATATATAAACAGAGGCAATACAACACAGTAAATACAAAAACAGGAGTATGAACTTCACAGTGAAGGATATGGTACAATCATGCCAGGTATATATAAACAGAGGCAATACAACACAGTAAATACAAAAACAGCAGTATGAACTTCACAGTGAAGGATATGGTACAATCATGCCAGGTATATATAAACAGAGGCAATACAACACAGTAAATACAAAAACAGGAGCATGAACTTCACAGTGAAGGATATGGTACAATCATGCCAGGTATATATAAACAGAGGCAATACAACACAGTAAATACAAAACAGCAGTATGAACTTCACAGTGAAGGATATGGTACAATCATGCCAGGTATATATAAACAGAGGCAATACAACACAGTAAATACAAAAACAGCAGTATGAACTTCACAGTGAAGGATATGGTACAATCATGCCAGGTATATATAAACAGAGGCAATACAACACAGTAAATACAAAAACAGGAGTATGAACTTCACAGTGAAGGATATGGTACAATCATGCCAGGTATATATAAACAGAGGCAATACAACACAGTAAATGCAAAACAGCAGTATGAACTTCACAGTGAAGGATATGGTACAATCATGCCAGGTATATATAAACAGAGGCAATACAACACAGTAAATACAAAACAGGAGTATGAACTTCACAGTGAAGGATATGGTACAATCATGCCAGGTATATATAAACAGAGGCAATACAACACAGTAAATGCAAAACAGGAGTATGAACTTCACAGTGAAGGATATGGTACAATCATGCCAGGTATATATAAACAGAGGCAATACAACACAGTAAATACAAAAACAGGAGTATGAACTTCACAGTGAAGGATATGGTACAATCATGCCAGGTATATATAAACAGAGGCAATACAACACAGTAAATACAAAAACAGGAGTATGAACTTCACAGTGAAGGATATGGTACAATCATGCCAGGTATATATAAACAGAGGCAATACAACACAGTAAATACAAAAACAGCAGTATGAACTTCACAGTGAAGGATATGGTACAATCATGCCAGGTATATATAAACAGAGGCAATACAACACAGTAAATACAAAACAGGAGTATGAACTTCACAGTGAAGGATATGGTACAATCATGCCAGGTATATATAAACAGAGGCAATACAACACAGTAAATACAAAAACAGGAGTATGAACTTCACAGTGAAGGATATGGTACAATCATGCCAGGTATATATAAACAGAGGCAATACAACACAGTAAATACAAAAACAGGAGTATGAACTTCACAGTGAAGGATATGGTACAATCATGCCAGGTATATATAAACAGAGGCAATACAACACAGTAAATACAAAAACAGGAGTATGAACTTCACAGTGAAGGATATGGTACAATCATGCCAGGTATATATAAACAGAGGCAATACAACACAGTAAATACAAAAACAGCAGTATGAACTTCACAGTGAAGGATATGGTACAATCATGCCAGGTATATATAAACAGAGGCAATACAACACAGTAAATACAAAAACAGCAGTATGAACTTCACAGTGAAGGATATGGTACAATCATGCCAGGTATATATAAACAGAGGCAATACAACACAGTAAATACAAAAACAGCAGTATGAACTTCACAGTGAAGGATATGGTACAATCATGCCAGGTATATATAAACAGATGTCTAAAGATAGTAAGAAGGTGTGGAGAAAGAGGAAAGTGAAGAAGGTATTTTTTCCAATGGAAATTGACTTAATATGCATGGATTGCAGGGAAGCAGGCATGTAGACGGGATAGAAAAGTGATCTGAAAGTGTTAATAATAAGAGAACGGGTTAGTGAAAGAAAGGTGGAAGTGAGAGAGAGTTAAATTGTTGATAAAGACAAGAGAGAAGGGGAAAAGTAAGAGAGATATGGAACAGCATTACTGAAAATGGAAAGGGAGGAAGGATAGTCTGAGAGAGAGGATAAAGAAAACGAGCTCTGTGGGAATGAGAGGTGAAATAGCAGAAGGCCGCCTTGGGTTGACAATGGGAGAACAGAGCCGTGGGTAACTATGAGCTGCTTCTGTAACGTGCAGTGTGAGCTGATGGGGCAGGCCATTTATTTCTGCTTATTTGACTTCCTTTGGTCTTAATGTTCAAAAATTGTTATGAAATATTCATAAGTTACTAACACCACAAAAATTAAGTTACTTATCATGAAAATAGTATCTGAAGAAATCCAGATTCAGACTTTGGGAGAAATGGCTAAATCGCATAACCAACAGCCGAACAACATGCATTCTGCAAGAGTATTTTCTGATGCCATGAATGCTAAGCTGGTTTGTGTAGTAGTATTTTAAATCTAAACAGATGTAGCAAAAGGAACTTATTCCTTTTACATGTGATGTTAAGACTGCAAAAGATCATTTTAGTTTTGATACCTGATTTTTAAAAAAGGTTTGGTAAGCAGTATACATAAAAACAAACTCCCTCCCACCAAAGATACCAGTAATGCCAAAAGCAAGGTGCGGCACTGAATTTGAATAGTCTGAGGGGCAAGGGATCTCTGAACAACTGCTCCTTTTTGATTCTTATGTCAGACAGCTATCACTGGGATACTACTGATATTTCTAAATTGAGAAAAACAATCTTCATACTTAGTTATGCCGTACCTTTGAAGTCTTCATATTTACCCTCCCCCTGATTCATAAAGCATGACAAAACAGAATAACTAGGGAGTTATTTGAGCTAGACTAAACCCAAGCTGACGAAGATATGAATAATGAACTTTTTGTAGAAAATAGCTTCTTTATTTGTAGACAAAATACCAAAGGCAGATAAGCACTGTGAAATGATTTAACCTACTACTAATCTTGTATTTATACATTTCTTAAACTTTTACAGAAATAACACTGGAACATTTTTAAAGGAAAAAACAAAAGAAACTAAGCAGAAATGTCACAATGCACTGTTATTAGCTAAAAATTGAAATACTTATGTGCCATAGGATGATACAGCTACCAGTGGGGGCATTGAAGTCTGGGTCTGTGTGATACGCCATTTATTGAAAAACTTACATTCCATAGGATGCTACAGTAACTAGTGGGAGTGGTGTGTCTTGGGCCTGGAGGACTCATCATTTTTTGATCGAGTTAACCCATGGGAAAAATAAGAAGTCCTGTGAAATAATTTGAAATTAAATTAAAAAACTTACAGTAGGTTTAGTGTTATTAAAATATTAAAAATACGTTTCTCCATTGGAAGGGGTTCAATTGCAGAGAATGCTATCAGATGAAATAAAGAACAAGACAGAGATGTCCTAATACCATGTCATTGTTTGACTGGTCCTTACCGAGAACAACACCATCTCTTCTAATTTATAGTCGTATTCTTTCTCCTCCATTGCACTGACCTAACCTTTCTCATGATTTTCCTCTTGGCTCATCATGTCAGCCTTATGATCCTCTCCTTGTTACACGCAGTAATCAAGGAGTGGCCTGAACAATGTCTGTTACACGCAGTAGTCAAGGAGTGGGCTGAGCAATGTCTGGAAGGTGAGAAGTGTTACCTGCTTGCTTCTGTGTTCTTAGTATACATCCCAACATTCAGTTGGCAGCTTCCTATACCTCTAATTTTATTTTGGTGAGCAGTCATTGTGGTCAGCACCCTTAGACCCTTACTCAGCTCTGCTCCTTCTAGCTGATATTTCACAACAGTGTAATTGTGGCCCAGTACAGCAGTATGTCCTCATCTGCCACCTGTCAGACCACTTGGTCACCTTCCCAAACTCTTTTTTTCTCTCATTCCCTCATTGACTTACTTAATGAATTATAAACATTCAGTAACAAACTATAAATCTGATCTGTTAATAATAAATTTCAACCTCAGAAGCCTTAGTAAAAAGGTTCATGAATTTCATACTGCCATTGCCCTGTTCTCCCGAGACAGAGCCGTGATTACTGAAACCTGGCTTAAGCCCTATATAAAAAAATGAGGAAATACTTCCTAATGGGTATAGCATATTCAGAGTGGATAGGTTAACCAAATGCAGCGGTGGCATTGCCATAATGTTTAAAGACACATTTAAACTAGTGCAACCAAACTGTACCCCACCAAATAGCCCATCTCTGAAACATTAACTATTCATCTAGATATTAACACCCATACGTCCAGTATCATTACAGCCATCTACCTCCTTCCTACTAATAACCTCTCCAACACTGAAAACATTCTTGGATGGGCTTCCTCCAACTTCACCCATAAAACTATAATACTTGGGAACTTTAACATAGATTGACTTACATGTTCCTCCAAAACTCCCACCAACTTCATAAACTTATATAACTTTTGTCAAAACATTAACGTGCCACTCGCATTGATAAGCATACCAATAGGCAATCTATACTGGACTGGATTCTGACAAACAAATCTAATATGCGTTATGATGCTCGCTGTCTTCCTGATACTCAGTGATCACTCTCCAACCTCTCTAATCAGAAAATGTGCACACAATACTAGTAAAGTTACATTCCACTACATTCTCAATAACAAACATTTCTCCCTCACTATATTTAACACACTTCTAAAACAATATGACTGGTCACCTCTAAAAGTCTTACGGTTAGACCTTGCTATACAGTACTTTAATAATTCTTTCCTGCAAATACTCAATAACCTAGCCCCAATTAGGAAAATTCACACTAAAGCCAAACAGCTACCTTGGTTATCAAAAGAAATAAAACTCCTACTTAAACAAAGGGACAAAGCCTAGACTGTACCATAATAACAGAGATAAACACAATCTTATCTCCTATCAACAACTGAGAAATCAAGCCAAAAAAATCAAAAAGGATAAAAACATACTTTCACTCATGTCGACTGAAATACCAAAGTAACCCTCAAAAATGTTGGCCAATTATAAACTCCTGTTTAACCGCAGAAAACTCACTACCCCAGTGCTAACAACCAGCAGTTCTACAGGGCGTATAGCCACATAATTCATTACCCACTTTAACAACAAGGCAAGTTCCCCTCTTTCCATCCTCACCCCCACCAACCTTAATTCCATTTCCTTCTCTCTTAAGCTAATTGAAACCAGCTATATAAAAAATCTCCAAGGCAAATTAAAACCCTGCAGTCTTGCAGCAGATCATCTACCTATTGAATTTCTAAAACTAGCCACCACATTCATCTCCTACCATGTATCTATACTAATAAACAGCTCAATATCTGAAGAGTATGTTCCTCTCCTCTGGAAAATATCTTATGCCATACCCTTCATAAAGGTTTCCCCTCTACTGAGCTTTCCAACTATAGACCTATTGCCATTCTCTCAACGTTAGCCGTAATCTTTGAAAAGTGTGTACACAAACAAGTCGTTGATTACTTCCTTAAGAACAACCTATTATCTAATACGCAGTATGGCTTTGGACCCAGACATAGTACTGTTACAGTTCTTATAAGCTTTACTAATACCATAAATCACCTCAGAAATAATAGCCAACTCTTTTCAGCGGGTCTATATTATAAAGACGACCACTTACTTCATCGAATACCTAAACGTCGACCCATCGTCATCAAACCGTATAAACACCGAATGCCCTAAACCGCGAAGTTTAAAAAGTCGAACTGCCATACTTGTCCCACCCCACTGCCCGATACATATTACATAAACAAACAAACTAAATAAACCACATACATACACTAACCAAAACCCTACTTCTAACCCTAAACTAAACCCTGCTTCTAATCCTACACTAAATCTTACATATACCGACATGTATGCAGTTAACTTAACCAGCACCCTAACCCTAAGGTCCGTAACTATCACACACTTACCTTAAAAAGCTAAACCCAAACAAACTAAATAATCCACACACATACATTTAACACAACCCTACACTAAATCTAACATACATTACCATCTATGCACTTACCTACCTTAACATGCACCCAAACCCTAAGATCTGTAACTATCGCACACTTACCTTACGGAGCTATACCGCAGAAGGCCAACCATGATGATTCGACGTTTCCCCTTTCACTCTTCTGGACGATCAATGTTTTCGCGGTTTGATGAAGACGGGTCGACATTTAGGCATTTGGGTAAGTAAGCGGTCGACTTTATAATATAGACCCTTCTCAGCTACCTGCCTTTATATGTCAAAAGCCTTCAAGACAGTATCAAATCAAATACTTCTTAATAAACTTGCCTTTTACAATTTCAGCTCCAAATCCCTAATCTGGTTTCATAGCTGTCGCACTAACCAACAACAAGCCACCATATGAGGTAATGAACTCTCCTGCCCTACTACACGCCACCAGTGGAGTCCCACAAAGCTCCATCCTTGGCTATCTCCTTTTTATTATATTTACCAATGATCTCAGTTCCTCCACCAAACTCGCCAGGATCATCCAATATGGAGATGATGCCTCCCTCATCTGCTGTGCTCCCTCTATCAAAGAACTTCAGGAAAAAACACAGGTTGTCTTCCAAAATGTTGAAAACTACTTATCTGTCCACATAGCTGGCCTTAGGCATAGGCCAACTAGGCGGCCACTTAGGATGCCGCTTTAGTAGGGACACTTTTCCAGTATTTATTTGGTGTAGGTAGACCAGGATGGGGGCATTGGTTGGTGTGGTGGGGGGTGCCATGGTACCCTTTTGCCTAGGGCACCAGTTGACCTAAGGCCTCTCCTGTCTGTCCATCAACTCATATTAAACCCTAACAAAAACAAGCTCATGGTCTTTAGAAATACCACTGTAAAAACAGCCAGTCATCTCTCTCTATCTATTCCTCTAATGATGCAAAAATAGAGCCAGTAGAACAAATAAAACTTATTGGTGTTATCAGTGACAATGGCCTGAAGTTTTTTAAACATATAGCATTAACAATCAAAAAAGTCCACATAAAATTGTGAGTACTCTATAAGGCAAAACCCTATCTTACTAACTATGCCAGACTAACAACAGTTAGATCCCACCTCTTATCCACCCTTCTGTACTGTTCTCAAATACTTACCAACCTCCATAAATTAGATTTGAATAACCTCAAATCCTGGCGTAATAAAACAGCCAAATTTGCCCCAAACCTGCCTCACAGATCATATAATTTTACCGCTCTTCACTATCTAAACTGGATAGAACTCCCTAACTTACTATCTCTTAACCAACTATTAGTTGGTAATATAGCCCTCCATAAACCTGATAACTGCCCTGTTCCAACTGACCTTGTTCAACACACTATACTAACCTCAGTTCACTCAGGTCAGCTGATAAATTATTGCTCAAATTAATTAAAGCCCTTAACTGTCATGGAAACTCCATATACTCTCATAAAGTAGCCAAATTATGGAATTCTCTTCCCAAGCATATTCTATCTTCCCCTAGTACACATAATTTCAAACAGCTTCTAACAGAATTTCTCTCTTATCATTGGCTGTGCTCCTGCACATCTCCAAGGTAAGTTTTACACACCTGCTTTTCACTGTCCTTAGACACTTATTGGCTGTGATCTTTCACGTCTCCAGGCTACGTTTTACACATCTGCCACTCACTGTCCTTATACACTCATTGACTGCCCTCCTGCACATTTCCAGGCTGTGTTACACACCTGCCTTTCACTGTCCTTATGCACTTTCTCACTCTTGGTCTGTTATAGCCTTAGCAATCTGGTTTCTACCTTCCTTTGAATGATTTTTGCTTGTACTATATAAACATATATATATATATATATATATATATATATATATATATATATATATATATATATATACATATACATAAATAATAAAAAACTGTTATTGAATTTGTATTGATGATAATTAATTGTATTTATAACTTTGTGATATATTGATTTTGTGTTTACCTGCATCTCTGCTAGCATTACTTGTACTGTCTCTTTATGTCACTTTGCAAATTATGTATTATGTAAATTTTTGGAGCTTTTCTCCCCAGGTCTCTGCTGAAAACAAGTTACTGGCCAAATCTGACACTACTCAGTAAACAAATGTAAATAAATAAATGTAGTTGGCAATAGTTTAATCTATGCTGTGACACTTAAGTGAATTCCATAAATAATAGCATAATTTAATTATATGGCTTCCTGAATCAGACAAACATTTATCTCCTCCTGTATTGATCATCAAGGCTTGCATGCCATACTGTTTATTCCTTAATCAAAATGGGTGAGATACCTTCAGTCAATTCATTCCCAAACGTGATAATCATATGAAAAAGGAGTAAGAGCCCTCATCTACGTGCTGGAAGGCAGGGTTTTTCATTAGGGTCTACTTTTCCCATCTGCATACTGATTGGCATTTGTGGTATGATGCTAGGCCTCCATGTGTGATGACATAACTATGCAACACTTGAAGACAATAGGCTCCATGTGAATCTCTAGGGTTACTATTGAAATCCTGTGATGCAGGCGGTTGAACAACATGCAATAGAAAGGCACTTTTCAATGAGGCACAATGCTGAACTGGACTACTGTGAGTTCACAATAGCAAATGTGTAGTGTAATTCGGTAGTTTGAGTTTGGTATTGTGAGTGGAGATCGTGGTACAGTGAAGAACAGGGAATTTACTCTTTTTCTCACTGTAGTGTGATCTCAGAGTTGGTATATATAATTTGCAGGGGATGTGAAAAGCCATATATCATTGACTTGATTGTCTAACAGTAAGTTACACTGCATAGCTTGGGTGAGTGATATCACCTAAAGCTTTGTCAAATTGTGTCGAATGCTGGCACCTGTGAACTGACGGTTGATATTGTGTAAGCATCGGGATTATGGATCCGATGTTATATTTTGCTTATTTAATCACCCAATGAAAGTGCTTTCTGCATTTCAATAGTAAACCGAATCTCTGTCACAACTCTATTTCCAGCCAGGAGATGTGAACAGGCTAAGCCTCATCATTGCCTTCCCACTCCATGCCAGCTCAAATAGGTGCCTGAGTCACTAATCAAACACAGATTGCTTGAGCCATTGTCAGGATTTTAACCATCAGCAGTAATGGAGCTAGTAGAGAAGCATCAGTACTTCAGAGCATCAAGCTGTATGTAGATTTGAATTCATCTGAGAGGGTTAGGAATGTTTTTATCAAGGAGAAGAAATCTAAGGGCTGCAGTAATCTTGTGCTTCTTCATGAACTTTACTAAAATTCTAGAATATTTTGAGTACCGCATTTGTTGGAGGACATAATTCCTTTAATAAGTATAGTCCATATCACTTACCCCTTTCTAGAAAAAGCAGTAAATATGACTCCGTGCTTAAGGATTTTGCCTCAAAGTTCCATGGTCTTAGGATTGGTCTTGTTCTGTGGTCACTGCCTGGCTACCATGGTTTACTTGGTATGTATAGGTTTCACTCAGGTACTTCACTTTGCTGTTACCTACTGTAAACATTTATTGAGCGAGTGATTGTCTTCTGTAATCTGTTAAATAAGTTACATTTACTCTTGTCTTGTGTGCTAAGTAGTGAATAAAAAGGTCTGTGAAAGATAAGTCCACTTGTCTAGCAACAAAATAAATACATAAAAATGTAATTGAGGAGACAGCTGAAATCTATGCATTTGTTCTTCCTGTACATTCAGGTTTTGGAAAATACTGATTGCATTTCTGTAACTACACAGAGCATGAGTGAGAAAAGGATGATCAATTGAGTCTCTGATCATAAGCAATTTAATATGAGGTTTAAGACATTACTGAAGAGAACAGCTAATAAGTAGTTATGAATGAAAGGACTCCTGTTGTAATTCTTTGCAGTGTATTGAGCTGTTTCTGCACCAGGTACTAACAGATACACAAAAAATTGTAGGAGCATGGAGTGCTTTACTGTTTTCAAAGTTATAACTTACTTAGCACTGTCTCACAATCAGACAGCAGTATCTGTCTGATGAATAAATGCTTTTAAAAGCTGATATAGACACTTATGGCTGTTTAGTGGTGGCCATTGATATACTATAGTGTGAAACAAGATCTTAACAGTGTTGAAAGGTGCTTAACAGTGTTGCATTTTTCCTGAATTTAGAGTGTAATTGTGGCACTCCATGTTATGCATAGGGGATTCTGATCTGGTCTTTGATCATAACCAGATTATTATACGTTCAAGACATGGACACCAAGAATTTCATCACATTTATCTTCTTCCCAAAACTGGAGCATAGCCCTACAGTATTGCTATAGACATAAAGTGGTTCTCAAAATGTCTCCTGAATTGAAAGTAGAAGATAAAACATCATCACCAAATTCCTTCTTGATAGGTATGCCACAAACATCCACCGGGCACATTGCTATACTAACAAAAAAAACGATGCAAGGTCAACATCCATTTCTTTGCTCATTAGACTATACTGAATGCTTGAAGAAACATATACAGATCTGTAGCAGTATTTCAGTGAGCTACATTAAAAGCTAATTCTTTAACAACTCCCTCAGTTCATTATTGTTTTTGGGAGCTTTCCCTAAGGTGCTGTTGGTTCTGGGACTCAGTCATTTCATAGAGGGGGGTAGTAAACTGTCAGCAAAGTTCAACATTACTATGATCCTCTCAGTATGGTGGTAGGCCCCATGGCAAGAAAACAGATACCATAAGCCAACATTTGCAGCCATATTAAGTAATGTAAGCTACTCTCTGCCAACCTTTAACATATTTAGAATCTCAATGACTGACCCTGCAAAACTTACTTCTTCTGTAGTTGGCAATTTCTGGAAATTCCACCTTGAATTATTATAATTATTATTATTATTTCTGCTCCTCATTAACTTCTCATTAATTTGTGATGGCAATTCGTTCTTACTGAACAGGAGACTGCTTATTTCTGTTCAAGATGGAAAACAAAGAATTTGTTTTCACAGCCAGAATAATGTTTGATATGCTTATTTTGGATTAAGCTTTGAGGAATAGTTTTGTGTCAGCTTTAGCATGTATATCAAAATATGTTCAGCAAATAATGGAAAAAAGGTCATGAAGAATTCAGAAACTAATGAAAACAACATTCCGAATGTGTTGCATTGTGTTTTTCTGTCCTAATGTCATTAAGATCATCAGAAAAAAATAGCTGCTTCCATACTGATGATATCAGCCTGGTGAGCAATTTTTTTTTTACCTTTATTTATTTGTTAACCAGATAAACCCACTGTGTATAACAATCTGTCTTCAGTTTGGGCATTGGTTGAGTTACTTGTTCTTAATCACACAATAAGTGGAAGGAGACAAATGGACTCAAACCCAGAACAAAACTGCCAAGTAACTTCTAACTTTAATCCCTTGCACTAATTTGCCAGATGGGTCTGCATAAGACTGGAGCATTTCATTACAAGGTCAATGTATTTTTCTCTAGTTTCTTCATGTGTGGCAAACCAAAACATTATTGTTTGTGTAACAGAATTTATAATATTTATGGAAGGTACACCTGTCCAAGAGTTAGATTGTTACATTTACCTTTTTTGAATGCAATTATTTATTCAGTGTTTTTGTGGTGCTGCTTATTAAACGTGTAGTACAGCCAGTTGCATGCATGACTATTAATAAAAGGTTTGTTACTGAAGTTGGTGACCACTTGAGGTAAATAGTATGTGGTCTAACTGAGCATAATTAACAAAATGTTAACAGTGCAGAGCTGTTTATCTATGCAAACACTCAAGTCTGCAGGTGTTCTTGAAAGTTGTTTAATTTTTCATCGGAACAATGAGAGGATTATTGTTGATGTCACAATTTTATGTGGTAATTATACCTACAGCTCTGATATTTCTTATAGATCTGATGTTAGTTTATAAAAATATCCCTAAAAAGTTGCATTACCTCTGATCAGAGTCATTAAGTGATTACTTTTGGACTGAAACTAAGTTTAGGATTATTAATAAAGTCCTTGATCTGTTAAAGATGGCATCTTGTAAGGCCCCGATATAGCTGTGTATGGTAGTCTTCCTCATATTGTAGTCATGTCCCATTAGGATCATTAAAGATGACAGTATTATTTCTTATGTATGCATGTATGATATAGTTCTTTCATTCATTGCTGTACCTAGCATGAATTTTTCAAGGTTTTGTCTTACTATAAATATATATATATATATATATATATATATATATATATATATGTATTGTAAATCTGCACTATAAGAAACAGATTAGGAATAACTCATACTGGCTCACTAATTTCAGTCATTACAAAATATTTGAAAAGGTTCTCCCATTCGATTCTCGGCTGGAGTGCGGGGAATGCCTTCTGTGTGAAGCGTGCATGTCCTCCCTGCAGTTGGGTGGGCATTCGAAAGACATGTGTAAATGGGCATGCCTTCGTTGAAGGTTGAACGTTAAGCTGGCACCTTGGCGTTCGTGAAAATCTACTGCCAATCATTAGCGGACCGGAGTTCTGCTGTAGCGACCCCTAACCAGGAAAAGCCGAAAGACAACAACAACAAAATAATTGAAGAGACTTGCTCTGCTGAGCTAGGATGGTGGTAGTCACCGACAATACATTTTTTAAGACACTTGCAGATGTTTTAGAAAGTATTAAATGATGTTTCTAACAGCAGTTGTACTGCTGTTGAGGTGAACAGCTTTTTCCTTGTGGATACTGTACTGGGCATATATTTTTTTCTATATGAAGGCGTGTTGCCAAAAAGATACAGAATTGATTTCTCTGGGTTTTAAAAATGTGGCAGGACTGAACCATTAAGTCTGATATCGATCATGCACTACCTTCTCAGTAAATATGTAAAAAATACATCTTCATTAAAAAAACAGCTAGTTAACTATTTGGTATGAATGACCCACTGCACTTTGACACTCAGCATGTATTGTATAATACATCATGTTTGGCATGATGTCTTTTGAGAGTTTCTTGAGTACTTTTCTCAAAGGGGGTCCTATGAAAGCAAAGAAGGGTATGAGACTCAAAGAAAGAAATATGTGAAAATATTGAAAATGTCTGAAAAGAAATGGGTAGTTTTGAATGAAGTATGGCTGTGAAGTCAAAGCAACTTCAAAAAAAAAACAAATTGCTCTGACAGTAAATGTAATAATAATACTATTTTATATATTTAATAACCGAATAAGTACATTTATTCAGTATACCCTCTTCAGTAATTCCCTATTTCCTCTTCAGTTAGTGGGGAAGATTGACAAGCACATTATACAAGTCCCTTTGCTTTCCATCAAGCGCATACCTTCAGTTCTATAAACCTCTTCAACACTACTAGAAAAGCTATAAAGGGCCTTGTTTAATGAATCATTGAAAGGATGGCAGCACATTTTTCTATTTCTGCTGCTGTGTCAACAATGAGTTTTAAAAACAAATGTCCAGTGTGGGGACAGAACTTGCAACCTTCTGATCTTGTGGCATGCATGACAAATGTGTAAATTGCAGACCCATTGACACTGACTTAATGCTTTATTATGCTTAATCTGTGATAAACACTCAATTTAACATATCCATTCTGAGTCTTTGGTGCCCTAACTTAGTGTACTACTGAAATACAACAGTTAGATCATTCTGGTTACACTGTTTTATAACAGTGTCATGTCATAAAAAAGCCTTGACTAAGCTAGCAATCATGTCATAAGTGAAAAACTGAAAGCTTCTTATATGGCCAGCAAAATAGTTTCAAATAAAGAAAATCTTAATTGAATTCTAAATAACACCAGGTAAGTGCAAGGGACATTGTTAGAATTTACAGATGATTTGAGACAAGGGAAAGATTGTTTTAAGCAATTCCTAGAAATGACTTCCTTAGCCTCACTGTAATATAATAAAGTAGTCTCCCTGGATATAATGCTAATAATATGCTTGCATCAACAATGTAGTGCTACAAGTCATAGCTCTCAACCAGTCAGGGACAAATCTCAACAGAATCTGGGACAAATCCAGAAATAATCAGGTGCAATCAGGGACACTTAAAATGTTCGTACTATTAATTTGAGACACTGACAGAACAAGGACATGAGAGTTAATATACCTTCTTTTGAAGTAAAAGAAGTCTGTAACTTTAATTATTGTCATTAATTCACCACCTTTTCTACTAAAGTCATCAGGTTTAGGTGGGATTAAGAGGGACATAGCTAAAATCTGAGTCAAGCTCAAGGACATCCATGAAAATCAGAGATAGGTGAGAGGAATGCTACAAGTCCAAAAGTTAAATCAAGAATAGAACTAAACTTGTCAAAGGACTTTATTGTAGTTGCAAGTACAATTATTATCAGTAGTTGTAAATTACTTTTGTTTCATGTAATCCCGGCCCTTCAGGCATCTCTATCACTCCTTGAACTCACTGTACATAACAAGAGACTCAAGCAATGCACTCAACATCACCAACAAAGCCAAGCACTTCATACAAACAAATGGGTGTTAGAATGACATTGATGTTACAATACACATAAGCAATCTGTTCATTCATTTGTAAGAATATAGATAAGCTGTCTTTATAGATAAGATATGGTGTCCTGCAGGGTGAGATCTACAGCTCTGGATTGGTCTTGCCTACATGCATTCTACCTCTTTTATTCCTAGAAGCCATCAACAACTGTGCCTACTTAGATGTGTTGATTTTGATTACTGTTTCACTATTAACATATCACTAGAAGAATACAAGATGGTAGGAGTCAACATCAGATTTATGTAGGGCACATGTTAGCTAAAACCAATGCAAACAGACCTGAAACATGTTATTTTTTATTAGCCGGATGCACATACTGCTAGAAAAATGCAGGGTACTGACTGAAACAAATGCATGGAAACCTACAGTGTGGTATGAATCCCTTGCTCATATGCTGTCCAGGGGCGGCTCGTGGCATCGGACTGCCGGACTGCAGCCCCCTCAGCTAAAAAAAAGAAAATGTAAAAAAAAGTACCTTTTTTTGTGTGACAGTAGATCATTGTATTTTTTTACTTTAAATGCAAAATTGTTCTCCGAGTCCGCGACTAGCAAGTACGCGCATGCGCACTTTAACTGCCTCGGGTTGCGGCGGTTTTAAATAGATTTTTTTTTGTTTTGATTGCAGCCCAGCGGAGTAATGAAGGCATCATTGTGATGCCCAGAAGTCTATGCGGTTCCAAACCGCATAGAATTGGAAGGGGCTCGGACTGCGACGTCCGCAGGCACGTCATGACGTGCTTGCTGGCTAAATGCTGCTGATTGGTTGTCGCTCTCTTCCCGGGCTTTATGTGCTGGGAAAAGAGCGAGAATCAATCAAATAGTCAGTTGTGGGCTTGTGGATTGATTCGTGACTGTCTGATGGAAGGAACGATTATTTTATTAATAATTTGCCATTGGATTTTAATCTTTTTTTATTTGGGCGCTATAATATTTTGTCAGCTGTGCTGTGCAGCCTGTGCTGAAGGAAGAACATACATAAGAAGAACTGAAGAAAGAAGAAGAAAGAAAAGATGTTAGAAGAAGAACAGAGTGAAGGTGCAGAGCTAAAGTAAGTATACTCTTTAAGTAAGGAAATGATTTTATAGAGGGATACATTAGTGATTTTATATAGCTAGCCTAGTTCATGTTATTATTTTGCATTCAAGCAAATTGCAGTAAAATAGTTAATTAATTGGATTTGTATACATTTTCCAGGATTTTAGATATTGAAGACAGTATAACAATTGGCTTGAAATTAGAATGGTGATTATACAGCCTCCTTTGTGAAATGGCACTATATATACTTTTTTTTAAAATAGTGCTGACGTGACATTCATTAATGGATCACTTTATTAAGAGGGTTAAGGAATGCATTAGGGCATTAGAAGCTATTTTTAGATATTCTGGTGGAAGGCTGTTTATGGCCAGGGTGGTGTTTTTCAGTTTAAGGATGTGTTTTTTTTTCACTGATAGGATGGATTCAGGTTTTAGAGAGAAATGTGATGAGTGTGAGATGGATTCCAGAAAAGCTATGCAATTTCACATGCTATTGGTTTTTAGTACTGGAAGTGATTCTAGAATTCATCTGCTATTTTTGCTGGGCGATGTTCAGAAGTTGAGTTTGGTTGTGAGCTGCAACCTGGGTTTAATAATGTTTGATATAAATGTCCAAATGGGTTTTGGATAATTTTGCTGATTTTCCTGCTTGCTACAATCCTGATTCTTTTGGTCCAGTTTTACCATACTGTTGCTTGCATTCCTGAAGTGCCTGAATTATTGTAACCTTTCATTTTTTTTTTAGTTTGCTATGATTTCTAACTTTTATCCCTTAGTCTCATTAGTTTAGTTTTGCATGATAACCAGGGAGCTTCTTTCTTAGTGGGCTATTTTCATTTAGTATGGTAAGGAAGGTTTTACTGAATTCAATTATAGCTTTGTGTAGAGGTATTATTTTTCGAAATGACTACTTGTAAGATTTTAGAGGAGAAGGGAATGTCTCTGCACTGAAATTACTTAGACTGTGCATTAAGTTGTAATGGTGTTGCCTGAGAGAGAGGCTAGAGATTTTAGTGGCGAAAATAGGTATAAGTGATCAAATAAGGAATCAGGTAATGTGCTTGTGGTGGGATATTACAATGGTGTGCTAATAGTACCCAGTCTAATAGTGATGTTCTGTGAGTGGGTTTGATGTATTCAGTTGGAGTATCTATGAGCTAAATAAAATAATAGAAATGTCCTAGCAGTGGGAGTGTCAGATATCATTTTGAACCAGTCCACAGTGAAGTCTCCTAAAATTAGTGTTTCATGTGGTGTATTGGTGGCTACCCATGACCATGTATCCTCAATGATGGGGATGTTATTTCCCAGAGGGATGTATACTGCATTGTTTAAATAGATAGGTTACATGATAGCTAGTCCTCCTGCCTCTTTCCTTATGTAGTCCATTCTAAGTATGCTAAATCCTAAAGGAAGAATTTCAGTGCCCGTAAAAGTGCCTCTTTCCTTATGTAGTCCATTCTAAGTATGCTAAATCCTAAAGGAAGAATTTCAGTGCCCTTAAAAATGACTTTTAATTGGGTTTCATTAGTCACAAATATGTCATGGATGTGGTGAGATATAAAAGCATGCATGTCAGCTAGTTTGTTGGAGATGATCTTCAGGTTAATATTGGTGAATTTTACCTGTTTGCTCTGTGATTTTTGCCTTTGGAGTAATGGAGCACTAGTTGTTGGGGGTAGCAATTAGCGTTAGGTTTTGTAATGAGCCAGGATTATGTTGAATGTCTCCAAAGAGTTCTAGTGGAGTAGGGAAGTAGTAGTGAGGAAATAACATTTAGATCTGATGCTAGTTTTTTGTTCCTGGAATGTGATATAACTTCTTATGTGTTTTATGGTACGTTACGGGAGGTAGACATAAGAAGTATTGTAGAGGTGATGAGTTACATTAACAGTATATATGGAGGAGTTAGTATTGGGAGTGTTAGAGGTAGGGTTGGGTGTATATTTAGTATATAAAGGTTTATGAGAGCATGTTAGTTGTGCCTACTCAGAGGTGATCTCTGCCTAACATACAAAGCTATGTCAAACCCCGAGCTGTTGGACATGCTCCACATAAAAAATCCCAATCCCTCTGAGCTACACACTCTAGGGACCTAAACCTTGTCATCACAATAAACAGAACATGCTGGAGGGATAGATTCCTGTCTCAGAGACTTCCCATACTCTGGAACAAACTACCTATCTATATCAAACAAACCTCCTCATTAGCACTCTTCAAGAAAAATCTTGATGATTGGATGGGAGATAGGAAATTCACCCCAGGGATCACTTCTGTGGCTCTGCTTGACAGGGGCACAGGAAAATAATTTTCTTGGGTGGCAAATGCCAGGGTATCGTTTGGCTAGGCTTATATAGGCCATAGGGCCAATAGCCTAGTACCTACCTATGAACCTATAAGGGCAGAGTTTTAATGCTAAGTCTATTTTCATTGTGAGACTGCATTGTTCAGCAGATGTCTTAGTGTTTGTGCTGTAAAATACAAAATAAAACTTTCAAATGAAATCTAGATCATCGTAGAAATAAAGCAGTATGCACATTGCAGTGTTTATGGTAAATGGGGTGAAATAGCCAAGTAATGGGACATTGGAATGGCTGCAGGGGGTGGCTCCATGCGAAATAGCCAAGTAATGGACATTGGAATTGCTGCTGGGGGTGGCTCCATTCAACCATGATTTTGTGAGGGGGGAAGGATGGCAAACTCGGACAGCTCCAGCTCGGCTGAACTATACCTCTCAACTGTATAGATTTTCACAGAATGAATAGCTTTTTGCTTCTTATTTTTGGTTTGTTCTTCATAAAATTTGTAGTTTTCTGGAAAATCATTTGGGAATTAAGTCACTAAATAATGACAGACATTGAGTTTCAGACTTCATAACCTTCAGAAAAATGCATGCTAAAGCAAGACCTGTTTTTCTATTATACAAGAGTAATTTTTAGTACCGTTTATATGTTCCTCCAATATATTTGGCCTTGTCCAGATGTCCTGTATTAATGGGTTGAGAGGTACGTGCAAATTGCTTTCTAGAATTGGGCATATCCAAACCTCTCAACTGTCCCCGATTTTAGCTCAAAATGTTGCTCTCCCTCTAATATTCCCTCCACAAAATGGCAATTTTGGAAGAAAATGTGGAAGGTTTACAATTAATAAATAACTGCAATAATCAGAGTTATAGATTATTTTTATTTCAGAAATGCATGTAGATTCATTTATTTTCAGCTGCTCAAGCTAACAGTACGATTATTAAAAAGTGTCCATTTGACAGGTTCCCAGCTGTATTGTGTGGCTATTTTATATTTTTGCATCACATTGCTGGTCCAATAAAATTGTGTTTTTCTGGCAAATTAGTGGCAAATCATTAAAGATTGAAGTAAGAAAATAATGACAGACATTTGAGTTTCAGATTTCATACCCTTCAGAAAATGCATACTAATGCAAGACCTACTATTCTTTAGAAAGTTTATGAGCTATCTTTAAATATAGTCCTTATTTTTGGACTTTTGTTCTGCTTCTGTATATGACTTTCTCCAGATTTCTTGCTCTGAGGTTGAGAGGTATGACAAATGTGTCAGGGCCATTGCAATCAGCCAGAGACATTTCAAGTTGTAGCATACTTATTGCACCCCACTCCCCCATGTAGTGTGCAGTGTACCCCCCCCCCCCCATCCAAGGTAGGCACAAGTACTACAATGGCTTTTCATCTGTCCTTGCTTGATTTTGCAGAATGTTCTGGTTTCTGTCATATTTTTATACTGTTGATTATGCTTCTTATTATTCAGAAAGTGCCCGTTGCTCTGTGTTTAAGTAGCAATGCTTTCATGACCATCAGGTAAGCTTGTCTGTTTTTGTAAAATGCAAGTAAGCTTTAATAAGTATACTGGTAAAGAATTACCAACATTGAAAGCCTTTTTGTTGTTGCCATGCAGAGAATACTTGCATAACTAGATAACGTGTAAGCCTTGGGTATTGAAATGCATATGACAGTATTTGTAATAAAGGACAAAATTACAGTGTTTTAAGAAGCTCATTACCTTTGTTGGAGACTTGCAGTCATATTTGCAGGCTTTACCCATAAACTAAACAGAATGGCAATCTATCATGTGTGGTCCATAACTTGTGCAGGAATCCTTTAAACAATTTATCTTGAGCTTGTTTCTTGTTTGCTGTTCATTTTTTACTTTGACCATGTCTTCCCCATGAAACAAGTAGATAGCTGTGTCAGGCAGCAGGTCTTTTTTGGATAAGAAACATTTTTACAAGTGGAGGTATCACAGAGATTGCTACTTTCAGCATGTTACTTGGTAATTTTATAAAGCTGAATATAAATTATAATTAGAACTGCAGTGCAAGGAGTAGTGGTTTGAGTTGAGTGCTGCTTGGTCTTATACTTGATTTTGACTGGCATTCCAGTAATGTATTTAAAAAGTAATTTATTTTTTCATGCCTTACAACCTGTTTCCATCTGGATATTAAGTAAATTGTCATGTAGCCAATGCATTGAAATATTTTTTTCTTCTACACTTCATTTTGTCTTGATTGGACTCTTGTAATGACTGTTTGGCACCCAGGGCAGCGTATTTAACTAAAGTTCCAGTTGTTGTGGTTTTGAGCATAGCTCCACCCCTTTCTAGTTGGCCACACCCCTTCCCATTGGCCCCAACCATTCCCCTGTCTCCTGCAGCCCTCCTTTAATTTGAAGTTACCAGCCACCACTGATGCTGTCCATGATGAATAGAACCTCACACAACATTTTCCCCTGTCTTCCTTTCAGTCATCCTAGTTCTCATCAATGATTTCCTTTGGAGGTAAATGGTTGGTGAGATGTTCAGCTTTGGACTTCACATATCAAGATTTTCCAGTGCGGCAAAATGCTGATGAATCCTCTGTCCTTTAGCATATCAAGAGCTAATTTAGGACAGAATAGATACATTTGCAGATGTGTACCGGAGAGTGGGATGACCACTCAGTGTTCAGTAGACTGAGGAGTTCTGTGAAATGGCACAGGGTTATAAAAATAACCACCCACAATTCATTGTTGAAGAATGGGCCCCAGAAAGAAAGGACAAATTCTGAGGCATTAAAATCAACTCACACAGTGGGCCTTGGCAAAGAGGCAACTCATAGCACATACTCTGACACGGGAGAGACCCAGGGAATAACACCTCTCTCCGACTCTCACATACAGTAAAAGGGATGCCAAACATTACACTACCTGTGCCTAACCATGTGTAGGGAGTGTACTATGTGCATCTGACATAGGCAGCCCTGCAGCACCACCCTCAATACTAGGACACCCACAAGGTAAGTGACTCACACATGCCAGTCGGGGGGGGTCACATACCCAACACCAGTCACAGCCAGCAGAACAGGTGTAGACAAACACAAACAAAGGCTGTGGTATGGCCTCTGAATGAAGCCTATGGGTAACCTCCCCCACAGGCCTACACAGACAGACCACAGCAGGCCAGGCAGTGGGATATGAGTTCTGAAGGCTAGGAAGTCAGTAACTAATATGTAGGTAAGTAAAAGCTAAGATCTGTAGTACACTGGTATGCCTCTAGCCAGCATGATAGGTAAGACTACAGACTGAAATGGAGTACCCAACATACCAGTCCTAGCAAATGTGTACAAGTGTCAGGTGTGCTTCCCCCAATCCTGTGTAAAAACGTAAAAATAGTCAGGTGTCCCCCCCATCCTACATAGAAATATAGTAACAGTCAGGTGTGCCCCCCCCAATCCTGTGTAGAAATGTAGAAATAGTCAGGTGTGCCCCCCATCCTAAGTAGAAATATAGTAACAGTCAGGTGTGCCCCCCCAATCCTGTGTAGAAATGTAGAAATAGTCAGGTGTGCCCACCCCATCCCACATAGAAATATAGTAACAGTGAGGTGTGCCCCCCCAATCCTGTGTAGAAATGTAGAAATAGTCAGGTGTGCCCCCACATCCTATGCAGAAATGTAGTAACAGTCCATGTCAAATGATCGACGGAGACCCTGCAGAGACAGCATGCTACCTGTAGGTGTACAACACAAAGGTCAGCAATGCAGTACAAACTACCTGGACCTGATCCACACATGCAATACAGACGGTCATACTGGGCATGCACCTAGCACACAGCCAAAGTCCCACAACCACACAAGGGTGTGATGTTACACACTGCAGATACTAGCCACCAGTATCTGTCAGCATTACAGAGTATGTGGTGCATGTGCCAGCTGTGCAACATGACTGTTCAAGGAAGTAGTCATCTAGCAGCTGTATACACAGACCTGTGGAATATGACTCAGGTTGTGCCCGCATGTGGCATGTCAATCCCGAGATGAATGGATTATGGTCCATGCACACACACTGCCCTCCCCATAGCCCCACTATGACAAGCCTGCTGAGGTCATCTACTGTGAAATGGACCTTAGGTTAGTCATATCCCAGTAACCTCTGTGGTCCATCCCATAACTGTGCCCTGCTGTAGTGTGATCAGCTAGTTAGATAGGAGTTATAGCCCTAGCCTTGGCAACTGTGCGTGTGTGTCTGTCTGAGTAGAAAGCAATGCATTTTAGGGTGGTCACACTCCCTACAATTGCAATGCTCTACTTTGGTAAGGCTGCTGATGTCATCCACCAAGAAATACATTCCTGGAAAGGCTGTATTCCAGTAATCTATGTGGTGCATCCCATAAATGTGTACTGCTGTAGTGTGATAAAGTAGTTAGGTAAGAATTCAGTTCCCAGATGCAACAACTGTGTGTGTGTGTGTGTGTGTGTGTGTGTGTGTGTGTGTGTGTGTGTGTGTGTGTGTGTGTGTGTGTGTGTTTGTCTGTGTAGAGAGCAATGCTTTTTAGGGTAGTTACACCCCCTACAATTTAAATGCACTACTATGGCAAAGCCGCTGATGACATCCACCAAGAAATACACCTCAGGGAAGGATGTATCCCAGTAATCCCCGTGGCACATCCCAAAACTGCGTACTGCTATAGTGTAATACAGTAGTGAGGTAGGAATTGAATTCCCGGACATGGCAAGTGTCTGTGTTCAGAGCAATGCTTTTTAGGGTAGTCACACCCCCTACAATTAAAATGCACTACTCTGGCAAAGCTGCTGATGTCATCCACCAAGAAATATACCTCTGGGAAAGATGTAGCCTAGCAATTTACGCAGCATGTCCTGTAACTGCATACTACTGTAGCATGATAAATTAGGTTGATAGCTGTTTTACTCCCAGACAAAGCAAGTGTGCATCTGTCTGACCCTGTCTGTGTAGAGATCAATGCTTTTAGGGTAGTCACACACCATACAATGTGTATGCTCTACTTTGGCAAAGCTTCTGATGTCATCCACCTAGAAATAAACCTTTGGGAAAGATGTATCCCAGTAATCTCCATACCGCGTCTGTAACTGCGTGCTGCTGTAGTGTGAAAAATTAGGTAGGTAGCTGTTCTACTCTCAGACATGGCAAGTATTTGTGTGTGTGTCTGTCTGTCTGACCTGCCTGTGTAGAGAGAAATGCTTTTATGGTAGTCACACTCCATACAGTTGGTATGCTGTACTTTGGCAAAGCATCTGATGTCATCCACCTAGACATACAATTCTGGGAAGGATCTAGCCGTAGCGAGTCCTGTAACTGCGTACTGCTGTAGCGTGATAAATTAGGTAGGTAGCTATTCTACTCCCAGACATGGCAAGTGTGTGTGTGTGTGTGTCTGACCCTGTCTGTGTAGAATGCAATCCTTTTTAGGGTGGTCACACTCACTACAATTGAAATGCTCTACTGTGGTAAGGCTGCTGATGTCATCCACCTAGAAATATATCCCTGGCAAGGATGTATCCCAGTAATCTTTGCGGCATTTTCCATAACTGTGTACTGCCATAGTATGACTAAAATAGTTAGGCAGGAGTTCAATCCCCAGACATGACAATTGTGTGTGTGTGTGTGTGTGTGTGTGTGTGTGTGTGTGTGTGTGTGTGTGTGTGTGTGTGTGTGTGTGTGTGTGTCTGTCTATCTGTCTGTGTTGAGAGCAATGCTTTTTAGGGTAGTCACACTCCCTACAATTCAAATACTCATCTTTGGCAAGGCTGCTGATAACATCCACCTAGAAATACACCTTTTGGTTGCTGTATCCCAGTAAGCTCCATAGTGCGTCCTGTAACTGCATACTGCTGTAGTGTGATATAGATCTCTGTTAAGGGTTCTATACCCACGTGTGTCGGTTGTGCATGTTTTGTGTGTGTTCCACTGTCTGTGTGGGGACAAATGGATTTTAGGCTAGTCACACTCAGTACATATGCAATGGCCTACGTTGGCAGTCCTGCTGATGTCATCCAATGTGGAATACACCTTCAGGGAAGGAGTACACCAATAATCTCTGTGGTCTGTTCTATAACTGCGTAGTGCTATAGTATACTAAGCTAAATCAGTAGGGGTTTAACTCCCCGACATGGTGTGTGTGTGTGTGTGTGTGTGTGTGTGTGTGTGTGTGTGTGTGTGTGTGTGTGTTTGTAACTTGTACCCTGTGTGGAGGTGGGTGTGAGTCCATGACACTTGGGCCCAGTGTGGGGTGGGTTTTGCAAATGTCTTTTATGGTGGCCCTATATCACAATGCCCACTGTACAGGGATACCAGATGTGAAATAGCCGAGAGGCTGGGGTGCAATCCCAGCCAATACACATGGCATCACAGCCAGGCAAACACAGGTAGCAACCCCAGTATTACACAGAAAACACTCTCACCCCATGTCACATACACACACACACACACACACACACACACACACACACACGCCGAGGCAACAACCAATATGTGTGTAGTACACTGCATATTGGTGACTGATAGTACCTATGGAGTGATTGCAGTGGCCTACAGAGGGCATGGCACCCTGTCCATCTGTCCAGTAGGCACACACATGCAGACAATGCACCTTCCCCATGTTCCCCACTGGACACCTGCAACACCTGTGGTGCCATCACATGTGACCCACAAAGGACATACCATGCCTGACAACATGCCCTGTATGGACAGATGCCATTGATGCCAGGGAATGCTGGTAGCATGCTATCAATGTAGGCACAGGGTTAATCTGCTGTCCATTACCAGTTCCTGCCACAGGTGACCACGAGTGGCACATGGCACCCAGGTACAATTCCACATGTCACTGTGCATGCATGTGGGAGGTTTGCACATCCCAGGCACTGTCCATGTCATGGACTAGGGAACACATACATGGCAGATGATGCAAAGCATTGACCACATGAATAGCCACCCAGGTGACTGGATGGTGGATACACTACCCAACTGTGTGGGCAAATGCAGAAACCACAGGCCTGAGCCACAATACAGACCATTGTCATGTGGCCTGATGCCAAGGTATACCCATCCCCTAGCCTTGTATACCCATCTGCTACAGTCAACCACCACATACCTGTGCAGAAATGCACCTATGCATGTCAGTACTGGCACCCTGTGTGTTTGTGTGCATGTTGTATTATGCGTAAGATCACATCCACACTCACTACAACCACCCCTGATGTCAGATACCTCCCCATACCCTTCGCCCATACAACCTCCATATGACCTGTGTGGTGCATGTGATACCTGCACAGTGATGTGTTGTGGCAATCCCACTACTGATGGGTTGCAATCCTGGCCCTGCTAAGTGTGTCAATGTGTTTATGTCCCTGTGAGAGTGTGGCTGTGTTGACGGTGGCACCTGTTCATGCAGACAGGCACGTGTACGTCACCTACCATATCCCTGTTGCAGATGTCACTCACCATCACATATATGTTCTGAGGGCTCCACAGCAGGTAACCCATGTGGCACATGCAATAACTGCACATAACTGTGATAGCACTACATAGTTGTCAGGGGTTTGATTCCCTGTGCTGGTAGATGTGTGATACAAGCATGCTTAGGCTTTACTCTCCTATCCCTCCCTGACTTGTCTTAGCCTCTGTCTGCCTCTCCCACTCTCTCTCTGGTGGATGTGGAGACCTACACCTGCTTTACTTAGGCAGCAGCATGTGTATTTTAAGTGATACTCATGATCAGCTGATGGCCTCTGCATGAATTGTAGCCCTTCCCTAGCCGATTGCATGTGGAACAGCTGTGGTAACATTCACATAGCCAGTTGCATGGAAACACACTCCAATATCTAGGAACATCATGTTGGTGTTGTCCCTTTTCATTCATTGTGAGCAGGAACTAGATCTGTTGTTTGGCAAGCAGCATCTCAGATGGATTGTGGATTTACCTCTAACAGTATACACTGTGGAAACATGCCAACACATAGGAGGGGGATGTGCCTGACCTGACTACAGACTCTAAGTGCTGCTATACTGCATTTGGAATAATGTTGGTTTAACAGTGTGTGTGTGGATATGGCTGTCCTACATGTCTCAGTACCTGCTATGTCAGTTCTATGTTTATGAGGAATCCCCATCTGCAGGGTCATCTGCAGACAGGGCAGTGTGTTGTGCCTTTGGTGTCATGCGTTACCCATGGAGCATCTGTCTGTGAACTGCAGAAGTTAGTGTGAGGATTACAGTCTGTAGATGGTGAAAGCTGTGACAGTTACTGACTTCATATCCCTCATAGGACATATGTTGCAACAAACCCTGTTACAATAGTAAATGTATGAGGTTATCAACGCAAGATGTCAATATTGGCCCTGTGTATGTGCTTCCAGCCCCAACTCTGTCAACCTTTGCACAAATGTCGTGCATGCAGAGGTGCATGCGTGCTGTACACCATAATTAGTGTCATCATATCTGATAACAAGCCAGTGAGATATCAGACTGCTACACATGTTATGTACAGTGGGGGTTATAGTTGATGACATAATCTAGACATACTGTGGTTGTTTGTACAGTACTGAGGTCTGTGTACTTATGGTGAATGTTGAGAGTGTGTGTATTGTTAATATGTACCTTGGCCTGTGTACAGACTGCGGTAGTTGTCATTGTCCTAGGTCCCGTCCTATCTGATGTTGCATGCTGCTCCACTGTATGTTGGTGTGTTGGCTTACATGTTTGTAGGGCCATTCACACACATGCCCCATACCACAGTCAGCCATCAGACCAAACTGTGTAGTGGCCCAGTATATGTAGAGACAGTGTGTGAATGGCACATATGAGGAGGGTGTTGAACAGATAGCCCATATACTGTAATAGTATGCTAGCTTGCCATATGTGGCCATGGCTCTGTTCTCATTGGTTGTGGTTATGCACTTTCACAGAGGTGTATCTTACCCTGTGCTGTGACATGCCTCTACAGCCTGCTATATATGCAGGTATATGTGCATTCCCCCATAGGGGATGTAGGCCAGTGTTGAGCCAGTCTGCCTATAGCCTGCACAGTGCATTGTTACATGACTAGCAGCTTAGTGTACTTACCCAGTGAAATGTCATGTGCAGATACTTGCCAGATGTACTGCTGCCGGGCCTTCCTTAACAGTCATGTATGTCAGACAGAGCAGTGGGATGCTGTATAGATGTATATCAATATCTAGTGGGTAGTATGTGGCCATGGCACCCCTGTACCAGCGGGTATTATGTGTCAGGCCAGACAGGTGTGTGTGAATGTATAACCTATGGTGGCATATGTATACCAGTTGTTATGTGTTATACCCATCTACATGGCTGTTAACATTCATGTTGTCAGGCATGGTACACATGTTTTGCACTATCGGTTCTGTTTATACCTCTGACTGTACAGAGTGTGTCAGAATGTCCACACATACTGGCCAATATCTCTGCTGCAGTTGACAGAGGCTGTGCGTGCAAACTGCGGTACTTTACTATGATGTCCTTAGGATGTCTGTTTGTAGCCAATGGCACACATGTGGAAGGCAGATGTGACCCCCCCCACACACACACCATGTCTGTGAAGACAATCCCAGTTATAGTAGCAACAGTATATAGAACTGTAATAGTACACAAATAAAGGTTTTCCATTCCTGCAACCTGTGTGTGATGTTATTTTCTGTGACCTCTCTGTAGGTATATGGTGCAGGCAATGATTATCATTTGTATGGGTGGCCCATACAGTGTCCAGCTGTTCAGGTGTGAACTGTAGGCATAGTGGCTATTCCATAATTTGTGCACCTCCTACATATGTATCTTACTGTACATATCTCTGCATGTGAATGTGTAGTCACATGTATATCTCTATATATGTAAATATAAATATATTTGTCTGTATATCTGTATCTGCATATATGTGTCTGTGTACATGTATCCTGGGAATGATGATAGCTTCCACACTTACATTTCCCATGGGAGCCAGACTGTACTGCAGGTTATGTACCAATACTGGCCTGACATCATAGAGATGGGATGTAGTACTGTTAACATCTTGTGCCTATGTCATGTCAGGTCCTGGTTATGGGATCTGCAACACTTGGTAGTGTATTGCAGGATGGACGTGTTTGGCTGCCCCCCCCCCCCCATTCTTACAAGACATATATTGTTTGGGGCCTCCCAACCCCATTAACGGTGCATGTGGACATATGTGTTTCTGTAAATCTACCATTGCTATCTTCGCATGTATGCCCATATATACCTATATAGGTTTATATATTTGCTTACATATTTCTAACTATATCCATATATACCTATGGAGATATATATCTACGTACATATATTTAACCTGCTGTGTATATGTGGACATATAGGTGTTGTCATATTTATGTGTAGCTGTCTGCATTTGCATGTATATGTGTTCATATACATCTATATCTATGCATATATTCCAGACTATATATATATATATATATATATATATATATATATATATATATATATATATATATATATATAAAACTACATATATAGATATGTAGAATCTGTTTAGATATGGATGTAATTACACACATACATCTAGATGTTGGTATACATTATCTGTACTGTTGCATGGATGTTATGTTGCTGACAACAGATTTATGTATATCTGGCATAGTGGTAAATCACTTTGTTTATGGTGTGCATGGTCTTGGTTTTGAGCCTTGCAGAGGCTATTTATTTTGTTGCTGGGCAGAGCACGGGCCGTTGGATACAGACTGATTAAGGTACTTTAAAGCTGTGCATCTTCATTAGACAATAATTTAGTTATCAGGAGGGGAATCTGTAGTGCTGTGTGTATACCAGGATCATGTGTTACCTACCCATATACCTGAATTAGATGTTCCTATTAAGTTTCATGTGCATACCGGGCAACCTTGTGTGCCACGTATGCTTTACGATACCTACAAATAAAACAGTTAGTGTAAACAAAGTCACAAGTGAAGTCTATTGTTATTACCAGGGAAACATCCGTCCCATGCAGGACAACCCAAAAATTGGGTGATCTACTTTCCGCTAAAACAAGGTCTGCAATGGTATGCATGGCTGTGTTCATATGTGCATGGACTACAGTGTGTGGCAGACCTAGGATACTTGAGTCGAGACAACGTACAGGATGGGTCCTGAGGGGAGGAGGAGGAGTGGGGGGTGGGCAAAGTGTGGTGGTGTGGTAGCTACGGGGTGGTAACCAGGGAAGGGATGCTGGCTATGTGTGTGCAGTGGGGGGGGGCCTGTGGGTAATGAATGTATGGGACGAGGATGGGCTGGGTTAGATGGTCCTGTGCAGGTCGGCCTGCCTAGTGGGTGGGGGAGATGGGAATGAAATATAGAACAAGTAAAACAATGAGAAACATAATTTAAAGTTATATTCATATATAGAGATATATATGTACATATATATATATATATATATATATATATATATATAAATAAACAGTCACACATATACATATACACAGCAATGACCTCAACAAGTGGCTAAGCTTCTGATGTCATTCAAAGGGGATCCAGTATCTGTCTGCCTGGGATGACATAACTGACATACCATGATGCATTGCCAGAGATGGTCTGCACCTGTTGCCCCTGGGATTTAGGTTACTGGCTACAGCTCCTAGCACCCCCATAGTGCCTTATCTAGGTAAGGTTCAAAGTACAAAACCTCCACCATAACAGGTATAAGCATGCAAAACTGAAGGTACTACTACTCAATGCTAGATGTCTGATCCTAAAAAAGCACTCTCTTGAGGCACACCTACAAATGGGGAACATTGCTATTAGTACAGTCAGTGGCACCTGGTTCAGTGCTCCATAAAGCACACCTGTAATACCAGGCTACAACTCTTATCACACATTTCGGGCACCAAACCAAGAGCACAACACTACAGGTGGAGGAGTGCCCATATTCACCAAGGTTATTCACACCTCTAGCCTAGTTCCCAACACAATGCATCTGAGAATCTCCAGGTGCAACTAACACTAGGTAAGACTGCACTCCAAATAGTAGCTTGCTACAGATCCCCCACCATGCCCTGAGATTCTCACTACACCTTTATCAACATACTGGACAGTATTAAGATACAACCACACACCATACCACTGGGAGAGTTCAACTACCATACCATTAACTGGGAAAACTACTCGGGTACCGACACCTTTTACCAACAATTCCTGGAATTCATACATTCTAACCCCCTTGATCAACTGATCCATTGTCCAACCAGTAGCTCCAATATCCTAGACCTGGTCATTACCAACATGGGAGACAGATGCTACACACCAGTGGTCACCCTTTCATTGGTCATGTCTGACCATAAGGTGATCATCATTGATATCCACATCCCACCCCCACATGCCACTAAGGAAACCTCCATAAGAACCCTCTCCAAAACCAATGTCATGCTACTCAAGTCAGGTGTGACAAACGTCATGACACCCATGGGGAATGAAGCTGGCAGTGCAACTGGTGAATCCTACACTAAGGCATACATGAATTGTGCCATCCCAAATAGAACCAAGACACAGTCCTCCAAACACGGAAGCCAATCTGGTGCTCCACTGCCATAAACAAATTATACAACAGAAGGAAGAAACTGTTCAAAAAAGAGGATAATCCCAAAATGCTTACAGCTCCCTTACCAGCTTCAGTAAGAAGCTGAGATCCCTCAGAATCCCACAAAGCTTGTTATGTACATATAATTGCCAAAGATTCCAAAGACAACCACAAGGCATGCTATAGTTATGTCCAGAATCTAAATGACAATGCCCAGAACTGTTCAGCACTACTACAGAATGACATTAAATATACTGATTCCAAGGAGTTTGCCAATATCCGGGCAGATCACTTTAGTGCCACATTCACCCTCTTCTCACCCCCTAAGGGGTCCATCTCACTACCAAAAGATTTCCAATTCCAGTAATCATGGCCACACAGGTGGAAACTGCACTCTCAACAGCTAGGAATACAGCATCCATGGGACCAAATGACATCCTGGGCTGTGTATTACAAGAACTACAAAATAAACTTGCACCTCACCTAGGTGTCATGTTTAATCAAAGCCCTACCTCAGGCTTCAGTCCCACTGAATGGTGCACAGCTACAGTTATCACACTCCACAAGGGGGGATTCACCTTGGATCCTGGGAACTAATGTCCCATCAGTCTGACGAGCCTGATCTGCAAGAGCATGGAATGCATTATCATGGAACTTATAACCTAAGACATTGGCAACCAGCAAACACTGGACCCCACCCAGGTTGGGCTCATGAAGGGCCAATCTTGTCTCCTGAACCTGACTGACTACCTAAAAATAGAGCCATTGCTGTAAACAAAGTCACCCATGAAGTCTATTGTTATTACCAAGAATAAAGTAGCCCCATGCAGGACGACCCAAAAATTAATGTGTTATCCTTTGCAGTAACCTCATGTCTGCAAAGGTAAGCATGGCTGTGTTCATATGTGCATGGACTACAGCATGTGGAAGACCAAAGATACTTGGGTTGGGACAATGTACAAGATGTGTCCCGAGGGGAGGAGGACTGGAGGGTGGGCAGAGTGTGGTAGTGTGGTTGCTACAGGCTGGTAACCAGAGAAGGGATGGTGGCTTCATGTGTGCAGTGGGGGGTGGCGGAATTGTGGGTAAAGTAAATATGGGTCAAGGAGAGGCTGAGTTGGATGGGCCTATACTGGTCAGCCCGCCTAGTGGTTGGGGGAGAGGGGAATGAAATATAACAATGTAAAACATAAAAGATGAATAATTTAAATCCCTGTTTAAATAAAACACTTAAAATAAAATAAAATAAACTTGGTAGTGTATTGCAGGATGGATGTGTTTGGCTGTGGGGGGTATGCCAATTTGTACGAGACGTTTATTGTTTGGGGCCTCTCAATCCCATTAATGGTGCATGTGGACATATATGTTTCTGTTAATCTACCATTGCTATCTACAGATGTCTGGCCATATATACCTATATGGGTATATATATTTGCTTACATATTTATAACTATGTCCTTGGGCGGCCACGGTGGTGCAGTGGTTAGCATTGCCGCCTCACAGCAAGAGGTTCTCCGGTTCGATCCTCGGCTGGGGTGCCTTCTGTGCGGAGTCTGCATGTCCTCCCTGTGGTCGCGTGGGTTTCCTCCGGGTGCTCCGGTTTCCTCCCACATCCCAAAGACATGCTGCAGGTGGATTGGGCACTCTAAATTGGCCCTAGGTGTGCGTGTGAGTGTGCCTTCTGTGGAAGGTTGGGCGCCGGGCTGGCAACTCGACACCGTAAAACTCCACTGCCATTCAATGTGCGGACAAGGTGATCCGCTGTGGCGACCCCTAACCGGGAAAAAGCCGAAAGAAGAAGAAGAAGATTTATAACTATGTCCTTATATACCTACAGAGATATATATCTGCGTACATATATGTAACTTGCTGTGTATATGTGGATATATAGGTGTTAACATATATATGTGTAGATGCCGGCATTTACATGTATATATGTTCATATATATATATATATATATATATATATATATATATATATATATGTATTTCTGAATATATATATATATATATATATATATAAAACTGCATATATAGATATGTTGTATCTGTTTACATATTAATATATTTACACATACACATACATCTAGATGTTGGTATACATTCTCTGTACTGTTACATGACTGGGCTGGATGTTATGTTTCTGAAAGCATCATATTTATGTATATCTGGCATGGCTTAGTGGTAAACCACTTTTTGAATGGTGTGCATGGGTTTGAGCCTTGCAGAGGCAGTTTATTTTGTTGCTGGGCAGAACACAGGCCGTTGGGTACAGACTGATTAAGGCACTTTAAAGCAGCTGTATGTGGGTTTGCATGGAGCTAAGGAGTGCTAACTTCCAGTTACAGTTTCTTATACTCAGTTAGCTCCCACATTGCTTAATCTGTGTAGGCAGTGTTTACCCCTGCATAAACACACATAAACATGTGTACTAGTGTTTGCATATGCTTACTACTGCTTAGTTGTGCTTACACCTGGTTAATAGTGCCTTATTCATTATGGCACTGCTACTTCACATGTGCATTTCCTGCAGTACTCTAGCTCATACATAGGTTCATAAGTTAGTACTAGGCTAACTGCCCTTTTGGGCCATTTGAAGCCTAGCCAGTTACATCATGTGAGGATCAAACCCTGCACCTTGTGTCTTTAAGGTAAGCACCTTAACCATTATGTCATCCTCCCATATGTGCTATTTAGTGGGTTTTGCAACAAAAACTATTGGTTATAACATGCTTTGCCATGTAAAATAGACTGTGCTGTAGTGGGACTCAAACCAGGAATGCCTGCTCATTAGGGGAATGCTCTGCCCACTACACTATTGCTCACAGCTACGAAACAGTCCGATTAGAACCACTCCATCCAACACCAGTATGCCTCAACCCCTAATTTCATACCCATTGTTCCCCCCTCCATTCCTCCTCCACATCAATCATCCTTTCTCTGGGTGCAAGTCGAGTCTAACCACACCACTACACATTACCCACTCTCTACTTCTCGGGACCACTCAAAGGATCATCAGGCTTTCCCAACCTTGTGGTCTGAGAACATACGTGCCCTGCCATGTGTATCTGTGGTAATGGAAAGGAACCCAAACGCCCATCAATTTTTGAGTTGTAACGCAAGGGACATTCCTGTCTTTGTTTCTAGATTAGACTTAGCGGGTCGACACTGTTTCTTCCACTGGTAGCATCCCTGCCTGTAGTTTGGGAAGCAGTGGCTTGTTTACTTTTTTGTTTGTTTGTTTTGTATGTTTCACCTTTTTGGCTGGGGGGGGTATCGGTACGTGTAACACGTATGTTGATTGAGCCCCCTCACCCCCATTGGCGGTGCCTGTGGTCATATATGTCATTCTTATGTGCTGTATAATATCTATAGATATATATCTGTGTATATATAGACACACGCACACACACATATCTATATATATATATATATATATATATATATATATATATATATATATATATATGTGTATATATATATATATATATATATATATATATATATATATATATATATCTAGCTACATATAGATGTATGGATGTATGCATATGTATATATCTATATGTGAATATTTGTATATATGTATGTATATATATATATATATATATATATATATATATATATATATATATATACATAGGTTATACAGAGCGGGAGAGATATTTATCTATTTCATTATTGATATATATATATATATATATATATATATATATATATATATATATATATATACACACATACACACACACACACACACACACACACACACACACACACACACACACACATACATCTACATGTATAGATACATTTCCTTTAATGTTGAATGGTGTTGCTGGATGCTATGTTTGTGGAAACATCACGGTTATATATTTCTGTGGTGGCTTAGTGGTCAATCACGTTGGCTATGGTGTGCAGGCTCATGGGTTCGAGCTGTGCAGAGGCTGTTTATTTTGAAGCTAGGCAGAACAAGGCCCATTGGATATGTTGTGATTGAAACACTTTTACACAGTTGTCAGCAGGTTTGCATGAAGGGAAGCACTGCTAACTTCCAGTGGCATCCACTTGCACATGGTTAGCCTCAATATTGCTTACTCTGTGTAAGCACTGCTTACCGTCATGCAAACAGACTTACACCTGCTTAATAGTGCTTATTTATCCTTACTACAGCTATATTTTTGACAGTAATAATCTAATGGTTCTTGGGGAGGTGGAGAATTTAGCAAATGTATGGGGTTATCATTCATTACACAGCTTACTACTTCAGTTCACAATTATATGTTATTTATTAGGTTATACAACTAAATATATTGATCATAACAGTGATTTGAAATGGAAAGTACTGCAATGCGACTCAACCTGGGATTGACTGCTCATGAGGCGAATGCTCTGCCCACTACAGTATTGCTTATTTTGCATATATCTTGATTTTTATCCTCTTTTTGCTATTTAAGCTACATTAACCATAGCTAAGCGATAGGCAAACCCATGCACCTATGGTTAAACTTTGTCCGTTTCATTAACAATAAATATCTTTTTTATTTTTTTTATTCACTATTGCTCTTATACATGTGGGGGGATGTTGCTGCGGGTATGCATACATCTATGGCCGGTCTCGCTCATTGATATACTACCTTTCTGCCGTCCTTCATTGCAGGGGCATATATATTCTGAGAGCTCTGCTCTCAGACACGCCCCCTGCACTCGTACATGCTCCGTGTAGGATTAGGAGCTCATGCAGCGAGCCTTCATTACTATGCATGGCGAGCTACCATCCTGCTCCTACACGGTCACCTCTGTGCAGGACTACGCTAGTCCTGCACGGAGGCTTGCTGAATCCGGCCATCTCAGTGATACAGTTTCAATTAAGATGTGACTTGCTCTGAAGCAAAAGGCCTTGCTTTTTTGACACTGAAGCGGCAGACAATTGAATAAAAGTAAAGACAGTCTTAGCCCTTGTGGAATTTTCTGCGCTTTTTGCAGAAAGATCTGAAGTGCACTAAACTCATTAATGCTGAGATATTACCATTTGCAAACTCATTGGGGACTGGTACAGTAAACTCTCAGTTAACAGGAACTCAAGAAACCGGCACTCTCAAGCAACCAGCAAAAAAAAAAAAATAAAATAAATGTAGTACAATTTTCATGTGTTACACTTTCTGTTTTCCCCCTGCAGAAACATACCTTACGTTTTCAGAGTTTTAGAGTTTTGAAAAGGAAGATAATAATAAATTCCCTCTCTCCCCAACCTGTGAACAAGTCAAACCAAACAAATAGTGTAGGGTACAGCATTAGTCAGGCCTATTTCTAATAGTAACTCTAAAGCATCCAGAAACTACAGTTATCCAGCATCTACCAACCCCCATGGGTGCTGGTTAACTGAGCGTTTACTGTACTAATAATCCAACTTTGCTGCACACAGTGTCCATCCCTTTTGTCATTATGTCAGGATGGCTGCAGTACAGGCACAATAATGAGGAGGAGTATGTATACAAACAATATATCTCATAATTTAAAGCAAAGCTGTAACAGCTCATGTATTACATCAAGGAAAAGATCTCAGTTATAATGAATACAAGTGCAACAAGAGAGCACTGACACATCCTCAGAGAGTTACTACAAGGCGTACAACACCTGGTGAGATACAAGGGTCCAGGAGTAACCGTCGAGAGCAGTGACACATCCTTACAGAGTTATTACAAGGTGTACAACACCTGGTGAGATACAAGGGTCCAGGAGTAACTGTCAAGAGGACTGACACATCCTTAGAGAGTTACTACAAGGCGTACAACACCTGGTGAGATACAAGGGTCCAGGAGTAACCGTCGAGAGCAGTGACACATCCTTACAGAGTTATTACAAGATATACAACACCTGGTGAGATACAAGGGTCTATGAGTAACTGTTGAGAGCATAGACACATCCTCAGGGAGTTATTACAAGACGTACAACACCTGGCGAGATACAAGGGTCCACGAGTAACTGTTGCGAGCATAAACACATCCTCAGGGAGTTGTTACAAGGCGTACAACTCCTGGTGAGATACAAGGGTTCAGGAGCAACTGCCAAGAACACTGACACATACCTAGAGAGTTATTACAAGGTGTACAATGCCTGATGAGATACAAGGGTCCAGAAGTAACTTTGAGAGCACCGACACATTGTTAGACAGTTATTACAAGGTGTACAATGGCTGATGAAATACAGGGGTCCAAGAGTAACTGTCAAGAGCACCGACACATCCTCAGGGAGTTATTTCAAGGCGTGCAATGCCTGGTGAGATACAAGGGTGCATGAATAACTGTTGAGAGCACCGACACATCATCAGGGAGTTATTACAAGGTGTACAACACCTGGTGAGATACAAGGTTCCAGGATTAACTGTCGAGAGCACTGACACATCCTCACAGAGTTATCACAAGGTGTACAATGCCTGATGAGATACAGTTGGTCCAGGTGTAACTCTCAAAAGCACTGACACATCCTCAGAGAGTTATTACAAATCATACAATGCCTGGTGAGATACAAGGGTCCAGGAATAACTGTTGAGAGCACTGACACATCCTCAGAGAGTTATTACAAGGCTTACAATACCTAATGAGACAGAAGGGTCCAGGAGTAACTGTTGAGAACACTGACCCATCTTCAGAGAGTTATTACAAATCATACAATGCCTGGTGAGAAACTAGGGTCCAGGAGTAACTGTTGAGAGCACTAACACATCCTCAGAGAGTTAATACAAGGCGTACAATGCCTGATGAGATACAAGAGTACAGGAGTAACTGTTGAGAGCACCAACAAATCATCAGAGAGTTATTACAAATTGTACAACACCTGGTGAGATATAAGGGTCCAGGAGGAACTGTAGAGAGCACTGACATATCCTCAGAGAGTTATTACAAGGCATACAATGCCTGGTGAGGTACAAGGGTCCAGGAGGAACTGTCGAGAGCACTGACACATCCTTAGAGAGTTATTATAAGGTGTACAATGCTTGATGAGATGCAAGGGTCCAGGAGTAACTATCAAGAGCATAGACGCATCCTCAGCGAGTTATTTCAAGGCATACAATGCCTGGTGAGATACAAGGGTCCAGGAATAACTGTTGAGAGCACTGACACATCCTCAGAGAGTTATTACAAATCATACAATGCCTGGTGAGATACAAGGGTCCAGGAATAACTGTTGAGAGCACTGACACATCCTCAGAGAGTTATTACAAGGCGTACAACACCTGGTGAGATACAAGGTTCCAAGAGTAACTGTCGAGAACACTGACCCATCCTCAGAGAGTTATTACAAGGTGTACAATGCCTGATGAGATACAAGAGTCCAGGAGTAACTGTTGAGAGCACTGACAAATCCTCAGAGAGTTATTACAAATTGTACAACACCTGGTGAGATATAAGGGTCCAGGAGGAACTGTCAAGAGCACTGACACATCCTCAGAGAGTTATTACAAATTGTGCAATGCCTAATGAGATACAAGGGTCCAGGAGTAACTGTCAAGAGCATAGACACATCCTCAGGGAGTCATTGCAAGGCATGCAACACCTGGTGTGATACAAGGGTCCAGGAGTAACTGTTGGGAGCACTGACACATCCTTAGAGAGTTATTACAAGGCGTACAATGCCTTGTGAGGTACAAGGGTCCAGGAGTAACTGTCAAAAGCACCGACACATCCTCAGAGAGTTATTACAAATTGTACAATGCCTGATGAGATACAAGGTACCAGGAGTAACTGTCGAGAGCACTGACACATCCTTAGAGAGTTATTATAAGGTGTACAATGCTTGACGAGATGCAAGGGTCCAGGAGTAACTGTCGAGAGCATAGACACATCCTCAGGGATTTATTGCAAGGTGTACAACACCTGGTGAGATACAAGGGTCCAGGAGTAACTGTCGAGAGCACTGACACATCCTTACAGAGTTATTACAAGGTGTACAACACCTGATGAGATACAAGGGTCCAGGAGTAACTGTCATGAGCACTGACACATCCTTAGAGAGTTATTGTAAGGTGTACAATGCTTGATGAGATGCAAGGGTCCAGGAGTAACTTTCGAGAGCACCGACAGTAATTCATCCTCAGACACATCCTCAGAGAGTTATTACAGGGCATACAATGCCTGATGAGATACAAGGGTCCAGGAGTAACTGTCGAGAGCACTGACACATCCTCCGAGAGTTATTGCAAGGCATACAATGCCTGATGAGATACAAGGGTCCAGGAGTGACTGTCATGAGCATAAACACATCCTCAGCGAGTTATTGCAAGGCATACAATGCCTGGTGAGATACAAGGGTCCAGGAGTAATGTTGAGAGCACTGACATCCTCAGAGAGTTATTACAAGGTGTACAACCCCTGATGAGATACAAGGGTCCAGGAGTAACTGTCAAGAGCCCTGACACATCCTCAGCGAGTTATTGCAAGGCATACAATGCCTGGTGAGATACAAGGGTCCAGGAGTAACTGTCGAGAGCACTGACACATCCTCAGAGAGTTATTACAAGGCATACAACTCCTGATGAGATACAAGGGTCCAGGAGTAACTGTCGAGAGCACTGACACATCCTTAGGGAGTTATTACAAGGCATACAATTCCTGTTGAGATACAAGGGTCCAGGAGTAACTGTCGAGAGCACTGACACATCTTCCATGAGTTATTACAAGTCATACAATGCCTGGTGAGATACAAGGGTCCAGAAGTAACTGTTTCCTAGTGTTCTAACAAAGTGAATAGTCTTTTACATACTGTAAGAAAATGATGCTTAGTAAATGACAGTGCTGCATCACATTACTAGTTGTTTAAGTGAAATGAAGTGTGGAACTCTGGGAATGACTGCATTTAGAGGGTCTGTAAGCCATATACTAAAGCTTGTCAGTTGTCTTTCTGGTAAAATTTTTTTCTAATTAAAGATCAACATTTGTAATTTAACAAATGCACATTTATATGCTGTCATTCATACAGTATGTTCATTAATGCTATTTTGTTGCATTTCTCTTGTTCACAGCAAGATTACAATGCATACTGATAATATTAGCACAAGTTCAATTAAATCATGGAAATTATGAATGAGACATACAAATTTACTCTCATCCGGTCATAATGCTACAATCTTTCATTATATAGCAAATTGACATTGCAGATGATATTCCAAAAGTGTGAAGTAGGGAGCTAGGAACTGACCAAGAACTCTGAGCTACCTTCCACTGCCCACCCGCACTGCCCTTTTTTACCAGTAAATCAAACATATTGAGTAGACTATTTCTAGCTTTTCATAATAAGAAAACAGATTTGAATTATGTAACTACTCACACCTGTGTTCAATACAAATATGAGTGATATTAATATGTATTTTTAAGATAGAAGTACATATAAAGCTTAAAGATCTAACATTGCCCCTTTAAAATATCCAGCAGTTTGTTGTAGCTTTTCCAAACAATTTGTCAATCTAAGAACTAAAGGCAGACGCTGATTGCACAGAGAATATAGCACTGGTTTTAACAGCTGAGGATAACCACATGACAACATTTAATTGGGCATGTCTTTCATTTGCTGGATGGCGTCTAGAACAAATCAGACACTGTCTACTTTCAGAATAAAATGAGTTAGGACGGGTTATCTTTCTGTGAACAAGTAGTCACATACAGCCTCTCTGACTAAGTGGCCATATGCACTTGCCAGCTGTTTGAATTACTTTTAAAGAATTTTTCATGTCTAGAAAAAATGCAAATGTATATGCTCTTGTGGGAATGTTCTAGGCCAAACAGCTCATATTATTGGATTGGCACATTATTGAAGCCAAGTACGAAGCTAACATTTACTATGATACATGATGACTACGTTTAAGCTGGAGTATGGCCCATGGTGCACCTCTGCCAGTTTGCAGGTTCACATCTGTAGGAAGTTAAACATAAATGCAAAGTTGTGTGGGGTCTATGAGCAGTTTAAGCAAAACTGGTAGTGTTATGTAATTTCTGGAG